>NC_080685.1:110360936-110533931 GCF_030445035.2 Dasypus novemcinctus | reverse complement strand
GGAAGACCGGCTAAATTAGGGGAGCCAAATCACAGAGGCCTTGAAGAATTTGAGTTTAGTGCAGCAGCAAAGCTCAAAACCTTTACGCAGCTCCCCTCCAGAAGGGGTGCAGGGGCCCTCCTGGATGTGACCCCGGCGTGTCCTCTCCAGCCTGGCCTCCCAGCAGCTCCCACCTTGAGCTCCACCCTGAGACCCTCCGAGCCGCCCTCGCCAGCCGGGGACCCCTCATCCTTCGACACCGCTGCTTGGCGGCCCCTGCCGGGAAAGCCCCCGTTTCCCTAGCAGCCAACTCCTGCTGAGCCCCAGGCTTCCGGTCTGCAGCCTCCGTGGAGAGGTCCCTTCCCACAGGGTCCGGCTGTGTCCCCCCCCCCCCCCCCCGCGTGCTGCGAGCTCCAGGCTCGCCCCGTCAGAGTCTAACCGTGCTTGCCACGCCCCCCTCGCGGCTGCCTGTGCTTGGCAGCATCCCGCACCTGCCTGCCGGCTTCCTGAGGGCAGGGATGCGGTTTTGTCCCTGCCGGTCGAGCCTCATCGGCTGACATCAGTCCTGGGAGATGGTACCCAATACTCATTATTGAATGGAAGGCTAAAACCAGGGTGATGCAAATGTAAAAGGAAGGACAACTCAAGAGACGTTTGGGAGGAAAAACATAGGACTTGACAATGAATTGTGTAAGGAGAGTAAAGCAGAAAGTTGCTTACAACCTATGAGACTGGTGGAGATGGCGTCACACAGAAGTTGGGTCTCTGACACGGCAGAAATCCACTGAAATCCCTCTGAGTGCCATGCAGAAAAGTTTTTATTATATGAGGACTTTCAAAATTCAAACTACTATGAAGTCACTTAAGGACATACTGAGTCTGAACTTATAATAGACACCCAAGTGGGGATACTCTTTAGTCGACAGGAAATACACACTTTGAGGTCAGGGCAAGAGAGAGAGCCTTGGGAGCATGGTTTGATGGTCCAACTTGTGAAAACAAGTATGATGACCGAAAGAGGAAGCCTAAAGCTGAGGACATTATTTTGGGGACAACCTATAAGCTGGCAGGGTGTGAGAACGAAAAGGAACTGGGGAAAATCAGAATGACAGAAAGATTACAAGAAGATCAGGGAGACCAAGGGAGGACATAATTCAAGAAGAAATAGGGAAGCGGACTTGGCCCAGTGGTTAGGGCGTCTGCCTACCACATGGGAGGTCCGCAGTTCAAACCCTTGACCTCCTTGACCCGTGTGGAGCTGGCCCATGTGCAGTGCTGATGCGCGCAAGGAGTGCCCTGCCACACAGGGGTGTCCCCCGCGTAGAGGAGCCCAGCGCACAAGGAGTGCCCCGTAAGGAGAGCCGCCCAGCGCGAGAGAAAGTGCAGCCTGCCCAGGAATGGCGCTGCACACACGGAGAGCTGACACAGCAAGATGACGCAACAAAAAGAAACACACATTCCTGTGCTGCTGACAACAGAAGCAGACAAAAAACATGCAGCAAAATGGACACAGAGAACAGACAACTGGGGGACAACTGGGGGGGGGGAGGGGAGAGAAACAAGTAAAAAAATAAATCTTTAAAGAAGAAATAAGTGGCTGAAGCTATCAAATGCTAAAAAAAAAAAAAAGAAGAACACAGAGGCTCAGGCAAGAGACGCTAAGGAGGAGGTGGACTTGGAGAGGGGAGTTCCCCTGGGAAAGCCAGATCTCAAGGGGTAAAAAGAGGACTGGTTAGAGGTGATGGGAATACTGAGTGGAATCGATAGGCTTCCTTTCTGAGGAATTTGGTTGTAAAAGAAGGAACAAATTGTTCTTTAGCCAGAAGAGAGAGGGTGTCCAGTCGAGAGAAGATTCTTATTTGTTTTATGATTAAAGAGCTTGGACCGCGCTGGAATGCAAGAGAGAAGGAACACATTTATGCTAAAGGGATATGGATAAGTGACCCTCTTTGCACCGATTATATTTCATTTAAAGCCCCTTCTCACGCTCCCTCCCCCCTCCACACACAGACGTCCCATACAACTTTCTACTTGGGTAATTTCCAAAGTTGTGTTATTGTGAAATCCAGTGTTGCAACGTGGGAAAGGTCACCGTGGTTCATGGCGGACTTCTCTCAAATGCCCCCAAACTTGACTTTCCTTCCTATTGGTCCTGGTCAGGCTTTTTCTCCTAGTCTCTGCACAAATTATTAATAATAACATCAGTAAGAACAGCAGACACATAAGGAGCGCGTGCTCTGAGCAAGACGCTGTTCTGAGTGCTGGTAAGTTGGGTGTTGCTGTTATTCTCGTTTTCCCATTGACAACAACGAGGTCCGGGGAGCCCACCTGATGACACACGGCAGTGGAGAGCCGGGGTTCAAAGGCAAGGTACCTGGCGTTGGGGTCCATGCGCTGAAACCGCTGTACTCAAGCCAAGAGAACCGTCTGTCCTGTAATGGAGATCGATGTTGACCTTCCTGACGCGTCTACAGGATTCAGAGCCCTGGCTCTACTGACAGCCAGACTTGGCCAAGGTCACGAAACCAGCTCCCTATCTGGATGCCGGTTTCACTGTGGGTTGGATCAGGTTTAATAGTCAATAAGTAATTTAATAATCAACAAACGATCTACCAAGTGCAGGACACTGCAAGGGACCCAAAAATGTGAGCTACACGTCCCATCTCATTTAATCATCACAACCAGTCCATTTTGGAGACAGGGAACAGCCAGGGTTTGTCCTCAGCCAGCCCTGGTGAAGGCTGCATCCCAAGCTCCCTCAGCCCGGCGCTTCTGTGAGCTGAGCCTCTGTGAGCCTCCGTGGTCTGACACAGAAAGGGCTAGCAGTTCCAAGGCTGGCTCGCATTTTCTTTTCCAGTATGTAAAATGAAAGTGTAGAGGGTCTGAATCTCTAAATGCTCAGGTGTGCAAGAAATACTGCTTCTCCCTTTATTTTCTGTATTTCAGCTCCGTATTAATTTGAAGCCTTCCACATTAATCATTAATCTCACCAGGCTGGAAACAATAGAAACAACCCCCGGCTAGTCACTATTTACAGATCTTACCGGTTGCCCAGACCTCTTGGCTGGGGTGGGGGCAGGGGCAGGGGCAGGTGTCCTCTCCTCCTGGCCCCGCAGGTTACCGCTCCCTAGCCCGGAAGCACCGCCGGGGTCTTGCATGGGCCAGTCTTTCTGGGACCCACACGCTTCTTTCCCTTCATGTCTTTCAAGCTTCTCAGCTTCCACCCACCCACCCCACCGCTCCCTGTCCCTCCTGGCCAAGCCTCTCCAGCCTCTGGCCCTAAGACCTCATTTGCGAAAATAAAGCCAGAAGAACCTGCCAGCTACTTCTGGGTGCAGTCCTGCCTCGTACCTGCCTGGGGCAATGGCGTAGGGTAACTGCTGCCTCCTGAGTGGAGCTGGAGTGGGCAGGGGAAGGCAGAAATGGGGGGCGGGGTTCTAATCTCAACATATCCCGCTTCAGAAGCAAGCCCTTTTGAAAGGAAATTCTTATTAAGGGGTTAAACAGTTGCTGTTTAAGTCCAGGATATCTGTGGATGCATTGTTATTGGTATGTTAGTGATGTTATTTTCCACTCTCTATTTTCAAGATCCTCTCTAGCAGGCTTGCAGAGTTGCCCACAGGGAGGGCGAGTGTTCTCCACCAAGGAAGGTTGTGCCTTCATCTGTGACTGCTGTCGTCGTACTCAGCAGGTGTCCTTCCATAACTTTAGAGTTAACACGGATGTGAAAATGCGTCCAGTTCAAACTTGCCAGTACACATATGCAGAAACTGGGGACAAGGAAAGTTAAACTTGTCCAGGGCCCCCGGAGAGTGGCAGAAGGGGGGCTGCAGCCCAGGTTTCCTATCTCAGCTCACACAGCTTGGAAGCAACCACCGACGTCAAGTTGGAGCCAAGCCTGTCGTCGGCTCCCCGTGCCGCCCCCGCCCCCAGAATGGAGTGGAGTGTCCTGGGCAGCCGCCCTGCCCAGTGAACCTGCTCGGGGCCGCGTGGGCCCTGTGCTTCCAGCCTGTCATCCACCCCCCCCCACCCCCACCAGCCACCCCAGCCCAGCCTCCCACCAGGGACCTCTCCACCAGCAGTGAGCCCACTGGACTGTGTCAGCCCGAGGCCGGTTCTCCGGGTGGTTCTGCCAGCCCAGCATGGAACGCAGAGCTCTAGGAAGCTCTCAAGTTGTTGGTTTTGTTGGTCTGTGTCATTCTGGGGCATTTGCTTTAATCCGTTTTGCATGGTTTATTCAAGACAAGTAATAGTCACAAAAACCCTTAGTGTTAGGAGGAGCTTATACCATAATCAGGGTCCATTTCCTGCCCACTCACAAAAATTTTATTTTTCTAAAACGTACCCTTGCTATACTTTTGTGGACCTCATGTCATTTGATCCTCGCCTTTAACTTATTTCAGGCTGTCGAAGTAAAATCTTTAAATCTGCAGGTAGAATTTTGCTGCTTGCCCCATGTTCCATATCACATTACATTGTAACAGCAAGTTCATTTAGGAAGAGGGGTAGTATACTTAGTGTTTAAGGGTGGAAGATCGGAGGTTAGATTACCAGTGTTCAAATTCTGGTTCTCCTGCTTGCTAGGAGTGTGACATTGGACGCGTTTCTTACCTTCACGTACCTCGTCCTCACTGATAACGCGGGCATGATAGCGATACAGTCTGTTGGAGGAAAACGGCGTCCACTGGGACGCGGAGACTGATTGACCACAGGCAGAAAGTGTACTTACTGAGAAGCTCTCCCAATGGAGGGGTGTGAAGAACAGACTTCAGCCCACTCCTGGAAGGGGGGGGACTTGAATTCATACGGAACTTTCCTAGGCGGGGGAATGGTAGTTAGTGGGGGGGGGAGGTTGAGGGTCCCAGTGAGGTAGTGGGAGGGGTTGAGGGAGTCTCTGGCTTCTTGGAATGCTGCAGGAGCTGATGTTTCTTTTCATCTGTAGGAATTAAAGGATATGTGAATAGTGAAGGTATCCATCTCGCTCTCCCTCTGATATGCAGGTGGAGGTAGTAAAGATCTCCATCTCTCTCTGACAGGCAGATGGTGAAGGTCTCTATCTCCCTCTACTCCTGTCTCTATGAGGTTTCTTCCTTTCACCTGTGGGAAAGCGCCTGCCATGCCCTCAGACACAGGGGAGGGGCTTGCCTTTTCCCAGGGCACATCAGGGGAAACTGAGCTACAGCTAGTTAATCATTGCAGCCCCCTAACACATACCTAGTTCCCTGGCCCATTACAAGAAATAATGAGTTAATCCAAGTAAAGTGCTTTGAATAGTGCTGGGTATTTACCAAGCACTCATAATTCTCACTTGTCTGTCTGCTCTGACCCATGAGGCTTTTTAGTTGTAAAAACTGGCTGTTAGTCTTCTTTGTGCCCATGCCTTCAGAACACCAGGCAGCTGCAGTAACCTCACTCAGAAGCAGTAACGAGAAGTAGCCTTGGGTCACTGTGCCAAGTGAACGAAGCCTGGCGCAGAAGAACACAATGCAGAGTCCCTGCACGTGGAATGTCCGAACAGGCAAACATATACATACTTGCTTGCCAGGGGATCTCGGAAGGGTGGGGATGGGTCTGATTGACAGCAGGTGTTTTATAAACTCCTTCACGTTTCCATTCTGCGTCTAAGCCGCCGGATTGAAATAGGTTTTCCTTCCTCCCTCCCCCTCCCGCCACCCCTTTACATCACAATCCAAATGATCTTTGCTGCTCTTAGCAGCTTGTCTGTGTCACTGCGTCACTACTTTTGAAGCACGCCGCGGTGCGCCTCCCAGCCCTCTTCTGCCCTGGCTCATGAGCTTGCCTGTCTGGACTGGCAGTTTTTTGTTGGATTGTTTGCTTGTTTTCCTGTCAACATGCCGGGTTTAGCCGAGTTACATTTAGGGAGCGTTGTTAATATTCAAGTAGAGAATCCTGGAGCTGCCTGAACCTGGAGACAGGCAGGGACATTTCATTCCCTGGTGCACTGCCTTTTAAAATGTGGTGTGCTAGTTGTTAGGTTTTAATAATAATAGTTCTGATGTTTAACCAAAAAAAAGACATCTTTTTTGGTTCTGTTTGTTTTGTGGGGTTTTTGTTGTTTTGCTTTGTCTTTTGCCTTAAAACTGTGTGCTAAGGAGTTTATAATGAGCAAACAAAAGGGAGACCATTCAGTGCCCAAACCATTTGGGTTGTCTACCTACTTTTTTCATATTCTTGGTGCCTCTGTTATTGTTGCTGTTTTTATCCTTTTGTAGTGTTGGGACCACCAGCTGACGATATTAAAGAAAACAGGGGATGCTTTTATGTAATTCCCATGAGGGGAAAGAGAGAGACGCCAGATAGCCCCGAGGTGTTGAGAAACACGTTTCTTTCTCTCTTCCCCTGTAGTGGTTTCTCAGAGGAAATGGTGCTGTCTACCTCAACAAGCACGAAATATTCGAGGATTACCCAAGAAGAGCGGTATCCTCGGGCTCCAGCGCCGGGGCAGCCTGGCACCAGCTGCTGATGGCACGGGCCGCATGAAGGAGAAACTATTCCTGTTATTTCAGGGATGGTTAGGCTGATAGGCAGTTTAAGTACGTGCCCACGGTCACGTCTATTAAATTGTGGCGCCAGGATTTGAATCCAGGTACAAACTTAGGGGTTACGCTAAGGGCAAAAACACAGCCTGGGGGCGCTGTGTGACCAGGGCTGGGTGGGCTACTGCCCCCAGAGTCCCGGCCCACCCACACACCCGGGGCTCCCAGCCCAGCCGTGCACCCTGGCAGCCGTGCCTGCGGGTTGGGGAGAGAGAGGCGAGGGCCTGGAGGCAGGACGGGAGCAAACACAGGAATCCATCGAGGGGACCGTCGTCCCTTCTTATGTTCTAAGGTGCTGGGGGTGTGACAGTGAGCAAAGAAGAGAAAGCACCCTTCCTCAGGAATAAAACTCTAGTTTACAAAAAGAGACACAGGTGCGGCGCTTGTTTTTATCTTTTTTTTAGGGTAGCACCGCAGCTGGGGTTTGAACCGCGGACCGCCCGTGTGGGAAGCAGGCGCTCAACCGCTTGAGCCACGTCTGCTCCCAGCAGGTGGGCCTTTAAACGAGTGAGCGCGACAGCCGCCGTGGACAGACTTCCAGACGTGACTGCACAGATGGCGTAGGAGGCGGCGGCGCGGCGGCGGGAGCCCGTCCGGGTCAGTGTGGGCTCACAGTGAGCTGTAGTAGGCTCAGCTCGCTTCCGTCCTGACAGGTTGCCGGTTCCCAGCGACTCAGGGAACTCGGCCAGGGTTTGGCAGAGGTTCTCGTGATCTCTGTCCCTGCAGGCACTGGTAAGGCAGCACAGTACTACAGTAAAAGGGACGTTCTCACCGGCTCGACCTGATAGGCTGCTTCCTAGTATGGCATCATACGCTCTCAGAGGCCCCGGCACGGTGGGACCCCCGGGCACCAGTAAACACACCGGCCCTTCTCCCGCCAGCTACCCAAAGCCCGGAAATCCACGTGCTGAGTTTGCGAGTCCTTTGGACCACGGCAGCCGGCTGTCAGGCTTTTACCCTGCGCTGGCAGCCTGCGCTGCTCCTGGAAGGTGCTCACGGCCGTGCTGCTCCAGCAGGGCCTGGGTGGGGAGGCGTGGGTGCCGCTGGAGCGCCTTCTGCACCCATTGGCACGCACGAGCTGCCCTCTCTGTTCCAGCCTGAGCGTGAGCTGCCTGGGGCGCCCGGGGCCCACCTCCAGAGCCCGCCCAGCGGCGCTGCGGACGGCTGCCTCCAGGCCTGGCCCGGAGCCCGCCCGTCCCGCCGCCCGAGCGGGCGTTTAGGGCAGCACCCCCGGTGAGGGGCTGGGCCTTCCCTGCCTCCTGGAAATGGGAAGCAGGGTCAGCTCCTTTGAGGGGGCCGGCGCGGGCAGGCGGGGTGACTGGCTGCTTCACGTTTGTGTGGGTGCCAGCACGCGCCCGTGGGCTCGTTTGCTGCTGTGGCTCAGTCTTCAGGTATGGCACGCGGAAGGCAGGCAGCGGCCAGGGCAGGTGGGACAGGAGAGTAAGGGGACGGGAGAGTTGAAGGTTGGTTCTCTTCAAACGAGTGTGAAGAGCAGGCGCGGGGGGTCTAGAGTGAGGTCGTGAGGAGACCTATGAATTTAAAGGACACAGAATGGGAAGCAGATGCTGCTCACGTGACTGGGCTCCCGCCTACCACACGGGAAGGTCCCTAGTTCGATATCCTAAAGAAGATAGTGAGCTGGTGTGATGGGCAGGCACAGCAAGCTGGCACAACAAGATGACACAACAAGAGACACAAGAAGAAGAAACATAATGAAGACACAGCAAAACAGGGACTGGAGGCTCGTGGTGCTTCCTAAAGAGAACAAGCAAGACAGTGAGCTGACGTGACAGGCAAGCATGGTGAGGTGATGCAAAGAGTTGATGCAACAAGAAAAACATAATGAGAGACCAAAGAAAGCAGGGAATGCAGGTGGCTCTAGCAACTAGGCTCCTCCCTCCCACATCAGAGGTCCCGGGTTTGGTTCCCAGTTCCTCCTAAAGAAACAAGGAAGACAAATAGACACAGCAAGTGCCAACAGTGAGGGGGTGGGTAGCAATAAATAAGTAAATAATTTTTAAAAATAAAGGCCAGGGGAGGTTCAAGGGAAATTTTGAGGAGGTCGGAGAGTAAGAAGGTGAGAGAACTGGGAGGAGGAAGGCCGGGGTGAGACAGGAGGAGAGGGGAGCTCGGCCTTCCGGAGGAGGCGCAGCCCGAGTGAGTGGAGGAGGTGGCGCTGGAGGCCAGCTCTCACAGGCTGGCGGTGACGGGGCATGGGCCGAGGGCAGGCTGGAGCTGGAAAGGACACTCGGGGGCCCGGGCCGAAGCAGCTGTGGGCAGTGGCGCCCAAGAAGAGCAGGCGACGCGGGGGTGCGCTGGAGCGGGGCTGCTGGGGGCCACCCTGCGCGGCCTCTGCGCGAGGCACGGGCCTGGGGAGGAGCGTGCGGTAGGCAGGGCTGTGTGGTCTTAGCGAGTTACTTAACCTTGCTGGGCCTCAGTCTCCTCGTCTGTGAAATGGGGGTGATAGTACCTAAAAGGACGGGGAGGATGAGGGAAAGGAGGAAGCCAGAGCCGCGTGGAGACGAGCAGGGGCGAGCAGGCTGCCCGCTGGGCAGTGCCCGGTCACCACGACCTGCGTCTGTGCTCCCTGCGTCTGTGCTCCCTCCAGACGCTAGCCCCGGGCTTTTCTGTGTGGGGCCTGCAAAGCAGGCCCCAAGGTTCACAGAAAGGCTGCAGATAAAGAAGGCGGTGCCCCGGGAGAGCCTGGAGATAAAGGAGGAGGTGCCCGGGCAAGGTTACGTGGTGAACAAACGATGCCGCGCGTGGGCAGGAAGTCTAAGAAAACCGTGTTATCAGGGGGCTAGTGAGATCAAAGCGTCCCGGTGCGGTTGTAAGGACCTAGAAACGAGCGGTTCCCGCGGGAACTGCTGTCGCGCTGTTTGTACTAAGGTTATAGAATAAACTGGCTGGCTAGGCCGGGGGCCCGGGCAGCGGCTGCCCTCCTGCTCTCCTCGCAGCCCACCTGCTCCCCGCGGCTGTGTCCTTCACTTCTCCGTCCCCTCGCCGGCTCGGCTGCACCTGCGCGGGCGAGTGGCGGCACTTGTCAGACGTGAGTGCGCCAGCGTCGCCCGGGAGCCTAGTTGTGCCCGGCTGCGGGGCGCCCGCCCCCAGCTCCCGCCTCGGTGGGGCCGCTGGCCCGGCACGCAGCCGTGGGAGCCCCTGCTGGCGGGTCTCCAGGGACAGGTCAGCCCGTGCGGGCAGGGGCTCCTCCCCATCTAGCCGGTCATTTCCACACCGTGGGAGCCCCTGCCCAGGAACAGGCACCTCCAGGGCCGACACAGTTACCAACAGAGGGTCCCCCTGAAAAGAGGGGGTGCCGAATGTCAAGGAAGTGACTTCAGGGAGCTCTCGGTCCCGGGGGTCACGGCGGTCGCCCGTGGGCTCTGGGGGCAGCATGCTAGGCCGCAGGCCTGCGCCGGGCAACGCCTTGCGCTTCATGCGGCCGATCGCCCACCTGCTCCCAGGGCTTCCCAGCTCCTCGCCCAGAGGCTGCGTCCGTCCTGGAGGAGTTCTCCTTGTCCACCGCCGGAGGATAAATTCGCGGCCCTTCCCACTTTGGGACCGGTCCGGGATTCTTACGTCTGGGTGAACTTGGGGGACACTCTCCCGGGCGCCCACCTGTAGCTGAGCCTGTGTCCTCCGCGCGTCAGCCTGCCCCTGCCAAGAGAAGTGTCCCCTCTTCGGCCTCGCGGCGGGTCGCGGCCGGCGGGGCCCAGCGCCGGGTCCTGCCGGGGAACCTCGGCGCTGGGGTGGCTGGTGGAGGCTCGGCGTTGAAGAGCGCAGGGGAAGGCTGGCGGCGGGGAGCGCGCGGGCTGCGGGCGGCGCCCGGGAAGAGGCGGCCCTGAAGCGGGGTGGCCGCCTGCCCCGAGCCGTGTCCACCCATAGCTCGCCCAGGCTTCAGCGGGCAGCTCTGCTGTCCGAGCAGTTAAGTCAGAGAAAGGGAGCCTGCTCAGCTGATGGCCGGGACTCGAGCCAAGCGAATTCAAACGCCAGCGGAAGGGCTGCCGAGCCTCCCCCTCGGGCCTCATCAGCTTAGTGAACTGTGCTGGGCGGCAGTGCTGAGGTCTGCATTGATCGCGCTTCCCCTGTTGTCCCCATCAAGCGCTGAAACCAGGGAATGAAGCCTCCAAGGTAAAACCCCGAGAGGCAGCAGAGCCCTCCTTCCCCAAGGGAACTGTGGGCCGCCCACCCCTGTGCCTGTGATTTAATAAAAAAATTAAAACACAAAACCAGGAAAATAAAATATGAATAAAAAAAGAATTGGAGGGGATCCTTTAGACCAGCATCTCCCCAAGCACGGCCTGAGGGCCATTTGCAGCAGAACTACCTGGGACAAGGCTGTTAGATGCGATGTCCAGGCTCCGCCAGGCCCGTGGGATCTGAACTTGGGGAGTCGGGCTCGGGGGTCAGTTCTTCAAAGCACCCCAGGTGGTTCTGAAGTGCAGTCAGGGTTGCACCCCCAGGACGAGATGACCGAGCTTTCCAAACTCCTGCGTCCGAGCCACACCCCAGACCAACTGAACTCTGACGGGACCCAGGCATCAGTACTTTTTTTAAAGTCCCAGGTGAATCCAAGTGTGGCCAAGTTCAAGAGCCGTTGGCTTGCCCCCAGGTCCTCGAATTTGAAAGTGTTTAAAATCCATACACCTGTTAACACAGACCGCTGAGGGCCACGCCTAAGGATTCGGATGTAGTTGGTTTGGGGTGAGCTTTGTTGCTCTGGATGCTTCTCCTGTGTAGCCTCGGTTTATTAGAACTACTGGTCTTATTCAGTCGGCCATTGAGACAGAGGGAGGCTGAGAGAAGTGGAAGGAGTTGCCGAGTCCCCGAGCCCGAAGCCGGAGTCCACACTGGCCCCTAAGGCTGATTCCCAAACCTGTCCACGGGTTTCCCAAACTCAGCCGCAGCCTGCGCCTCTCGGTGGAAATCAGAGGTGCCGGGGGCAGAATCCTACATAGAATCTGCATCTTTTCTACTCTTAATTTGAATGGTTAGTCTTGAATGATTGTACAGTCAGTTCTGCTATAATGCTTGTTTTGAGAATACGAATTTATTCCCATGCAATCGATATAGCAGGAAACGATATTGCTATGTGAGAGAATGTGAACTTCACGCTTGTAAGGCAGAAGACTGCACCCAGCGGGGCCAAGCCACCTAAGAACTCTCAAAATACACCCCAGACCTCTACACCTATCCACATCTAGTGCTAGAACTTTCCATCAGGGCCTTGAGGGAACCCTCCCGCCACCACCTCACATTAACCCTCAAGCTACGATCCTTCCATTGCCCACTTCCAAGCAAACTTCAGGTCTTTTCCAAGGTAAAGCGCCATATTTATTGGAGTATTTATGTATTTCTTAACCATTTAACATGGCTCAAACTTTTCTGCCATTTTTTAGGTTCCCATCTTGTCTTTTTAGGGTGGCTCTAATGAGGTTTTTGAGTGTTGTGCCCCGACCCGATGTTTTAGTTTCCCAGTCGCTGTAACAAATACCCATGCCGTGGGTTGGCTTAACAACAGGAATGTATTGGCTCACAGTTCAGAGGCTGCCAGCAATCTCGGGGTCCCTTGGCTCTTCCATCTCTTGGCAATGACATGGCAGCGTCTTCTAGGTTCCATTGACTTCCAGCGTCTGCTGCTCGCTGTGGCCTGTTTCCATGTCCAGTCTCCTTTGCTCACAAGGTCTTTAGCCATACTGGGTTAAAGCCCGCCCCCCAGCAGTTTGGGCGCTCCTAAACCAACAACAGCATCAAAAGTCCTGGGCTCACATCCCACAGGACTGCGGATTGGGATCTGAAGTTGCAGTTTGGGGAGGACACGATTCAATCCCCAGCACCCCATTTTCCCCATATACCCTGTGGTTTTTATTGTGCAATTTTGCATACTGCAGTGATCTTTAGAAAGGAATGCAGAAGTAACCATATAAGTAATTACACATGCTACTTTTTTTATTATCCTTTTTTTTAAGATTTATTTATTATTTGTTTCTCTCCCCTCCCCCCTCCCCAGTTGTCTGCTCTGTGTCCATTCGCTGTGTGTTCTTCTGTAACCACGTCTATTCTTATTAGCAGCACCGGAAATCTGTCTTCCTTTCTGTTGCATCATCTTGTTGTGTCAGCTCTCCGTGTGTGCAGCACTACTCGTGGGCAAGCTGCAATTTTTTCACACTGGGCAGCTCTCCTTACGGGGCACTCTCCTTGTGCGTGGGGCTCCCCTACGCGGGGGCCACCCCTGCGGGGCAGGGCACTCCTTGCGCGCATCAGCACTGAGCACGGGCCAGCTCCACACGGGTCAAGGAGGCCCGGGGTTTGAACCATGGACCTACCACGTGGGTAGGCAGACGCCCTAACCACTGGGCCAAGTCCGCTTCCCTTTATTATCCTTTTAATAAAGATTTAGGAGGGCACTGCCCACCTGTGAAGTTTAGCCCCAGTTCCTCCCCTTTCTTCCTCTACCCACTGCCTCAGAGAACTCGGCTCTTGAGAACTCTGAAGTGGTGGTGAAGTCAGAAGCTGCCCTCGGTGCCCTTGCTGCCAGCTACGAGCAGTGGAGCAGCCAGAGGCTCTCCACTGCGCCGGCTTCTTCTAGGCCCTTCTCGACATGCTCCCGGGGCCCCCTTGCTCCGTTCTGGCCTCCACTCACTTAGGGCTTCGGGTTTCAGGCTAGTCGATCTCCCTTGGAGTCCCCATGTGTCCATGTCCATCCGGCCCCCTCCCGCTCTCTCGCTGCGTGGACCCCGCGCCCGGGTTCTTGTCTTCCGGAGGCTTGGTGGGTCTGAAGCGCCCTCCCTGCCTGTTCTCGCGGCAGAGTGGGTTTGCCCGCAGCAGTCCTCATCCCAGTGTACTTGGACCTGTTGGGGCCTCTGGCTCGCACCCAGGGCCCTTCCTGCCAACCTCTGCTTTCGTGCGCTGCCCCTCTCGGTTCCTGTCTGCTCGCCAGCTCACCTCTCTCCTCCCTGCTCACCCTCTTGGGGTCCCACCCATAGAGGTCTAAGTCAGAGATAAAAATGGCATTGTTTTATGTCTTTCTGTATTTCAGAAGAAACCAGGTCTGTATGGCATGTGTCTAACACGACGTAAGCCCAAAGGGCTTTCTCTAAAATCTTGCTCAGCGGGCGTTACCCTCTTCCTGCTTAATTTAAGCTTCCTTAATATGGGCTTCACAATACAATATTTTGGAACACGTGTTGTTTGGAGCTTCTCATTCACTCATCACCACAAATTCAAGGTCAAGGCCGGCTAGGTCAACATATGCACCTGGGGTCAGCCCTGAGCACGTAGTCCATCGAAAGAGAGAAGCGAAATGGGACAATTTCAGTCTTATTCTGAGCCGATGCTCTCGCTCCTGTGTCACTGCAGGGATTTTCCGGTTACATAAGATGAGAATCCATTCCGAAGTCTGGATAAAACCCCAGCCACAAAACTGTCAGCAACTGGGACACCAAGTTCCTTCTTTCTTACAAATACCGATAGTTCAGAATCAGGGCATGCTTATATTCTAGTCCCTTAAAATCCTCATTCCCGAAGTCAAAGTTTCTGTGATTTTTTCCTTCTACAACAGATGTCAGCAAACGACAATATTTGTCCTGCAAAGCCTAAAATATGTGCTTTCTGGCCCTTTACAGAAAAAAAATTTGCCAACCCCTGTTGTGGAGCGTAAAACATGAGTTCTCAAGGTGAGGTCAAAACATGCAGTGAGCCGCTGGAAGTGCGTGCAGAATTTGGCTTGTGACGTGACTGTGCATCGTCGGAGGGCAAGGATGCAAGGATGTCATCAGATTCTCAAGGGGTCTGAGACCTAAAACGTTTCTTAAAAACCACTCTAATGTGCCGTCTGAGGCCGAGCAGCACACGCTGAGTAATGGCTCGCTGGGGGCATCCTCAGGTTTGAGGAACGAGCTGACGCTCTTCGGTGTCTTGCAGGTTGAAAAGGCTACATAAGACATAGGAATATGGTCTTTCAACGGCCATTTATTGTCACCTCGGCTCATTGCTTTCTCCTCCTCAGGTCGTAAGTCCCGATTTACCCCGACTGGCCCCATCCTCAGTTTTCTTCCCGTCTCTTCCGGGGCCTTCTTCAGAATCTTCACCCTGCGAACACCAAACCAGGGCTGGTGCTTCCTATGTCCCTGCCTCCCAGCATGGTGCCATCTTCCAGGAGCACAGCCCCATGGTTTGAACACCAGGAAACAGGAGCACCACGTGGGGCCCATTGCAGTAACTGCTCCCACCTGGCTCCCTGTGACATCCTCTCTCTCTTCATTGATGTCAGTCCATCCTTTTTTTAAAAAAAAAAAAAGATTTATTTTATTTATTTATTTCTCCCCACCTCCTTGTTGTTTTTCAATTGCTGTGTCTGTTCATCTTCCTTGTCTCTTTAGGAGGCACCAGGAGCCAAACCTGGGACCTCTGATGTGGGAGGGAGGTGCCTAATCATTTGAGCCACCTCCACTTCCTGCTTTGTTGTGTCTCTCATTATGTTTTTTCTTCTTGTGTCTCTTGTATTAGCTTGCTGCACTACCTGTTGCACCAGCTCACTGTCTTCTTTAGGAGACACTGGGATCTGAACCAGCGACCTCCCATGTGGTAGGCGGGAGCCCAGTTGCCTGAGCCACTGTTCCCTGTCCATCCTTTTTAAGTTCATTTTTTTAGGAGGTGCCAGGGATTGACCCCGGGACCTCGTATGTGGGAAGCAGGTGCTCAGCCACTGAGCTACATCTGCTCCCCATTTTCATCCTTATACCTGATGCTATTAGAAGGTGTGCAGGATGTAAGTTACCACTGTATCATTGAAGATGGCGGGGATGCAGTTGTTACAGAGCAGAGTCTCTCAGGGCGCTGGAGAGGAGGCGTTCAAACCCTCAACGGTGGAGGAGGCTGCTTGCCTTTGGATTTCCTCTGAACAGTACAGTAACATCTGTTCCTGCCCTAACTGGCCTCTGCCTTTTTTTTTTTTTTTTTTTTTTTTGAGGTACAGGGCCAGGGAGTGAACTGGGGACCTCGTATGTGGGAAGCCGGGGCTCAACCACTGAGCCACATCGGCTGCCCTGGGTTGCTTGTTTCCTTTGCTTGCTTTTGTTTTTAGGAGACACCAAGGATTGAACCCAGGACCTCCCATGTGGGAAGCAGGCGCTCGCTTGAGCCACATCTGCTCCCCTCTGCTTTCTTTCTGATAATTCTTCAAACTCTATCCAGGCGACTTGGAACTTTGATCTTATTCTCCAAAAGGCCTTCCCACCAGTTTGCGTCACCCATAAATGTAAGGTCATCGCTCCAATACAGCTGGTTGGTTTTCCTTATTCAATCTCATGGGCCACAAGAGAAACATTCACAAACTAAGTTGTAGAAGGAATAAGTGTGATTCTAAGATTTTAGCCATCGGAATACCTGTATGAATGTGTAGTGGGAAAGCCAGAAACTCTACACCTGGCATCACAGCACTGCCAGGCCCTGCTCCCCTTTTCATAACAAATGTTTGAAATGACCTCTTTATTGTTTTGAAACTGAATTCATAGATATAATATAACCTACCTATACACATAATTTTAAAGAAACCAATATAATGCCTAACAAATATAAACGAGAAATAACAAGGAAAGTAATTATAAAGACTTAGCATGTATTTTAGGATGTGGATGCTTGGGGTACAACTATGCCTGAAGCCACAGTGGGTTAGTCAGACGCTGGCACCTGTTTATAAAGAGTAAGTTTGGATTTAAAAGAAGACAGGCCATATTGAACCAACATGTCCTAAACTGTTTCATTAAATTTGACTTTCTTGGAAGCAGATGTAGCTCAAGTGGTTGAGTGCCTGCTTCCCGTGTACAATCCCCAGTACCTCCTAAAAAAACAAAAAGAAAAAGAAAATTTAAAAATTTGACTTTCTTAAATAAAGGCCAAATAAATTTGCTCGCACATAAATATAACTCGCCCTGAACACGACACCTGCAAACGTAGATGGATGCAGGGCTCTGGCCTTGGCGACTCCCACCATGGTTTTTGCCTCATGAAGCGATTTTCTTGGTGAATAACTCCTGGTAAAGTTCCGAAGGATTCCAAAGGGTAGGCCTTCCTAAATTTGCAAGGTAGTTGCACTCCTGTAAAATTCCGTGTATGTTAAAACAGTGCGAAACTACTTCGTCAATATGAAAACACGAGTCAGGGTCGGAGGTAATTTCGAGCAGGTTTCCCGCCTTCAGAAAACCCTGGCGGGACCCCCGGGGGCTGCGCAGATGCTGGGAGATCCTGCACAGCACAAGACTGTCCCATGGCGGGTGCCCACCGCATCCGCGGACCACCAAACACACCCCTGCCGATTCCCAGAACCGCCTTCGGGGCAGTACCGTCCCGCGAGAACCGTTGCTTTACACGCACAGTTTTATAGATAAAATACAACTTCCTTCCTTCAAAGAGGAAGAGCTCCTCCAGATCGAAGGTTTTTTCTTTCCCTGGTAGCAGTGGCAGCTCTTCAACATCCTTTTTCTTCCTGAGTACCCACGTCTTTCTAAATGCTTGCTGCGTTTATGGAGAATATAGTCTAGTGAGAAAGATGTTGAATAAACAAATGGCATAATTGCGGAATGATGATGATCGCTCTGAAGGAAACGCACAGGGAGGTTTGCGGAGTGGTGGGGCAGGCAGTTATTTAACCGGTGAGTGCGGGGAAGCTCTCTGGGGAAACCCCAGCCTGGAATCCGGGGGGCGAGGTTCACACGAGGGCAGGCAGGCAGTGATGTGCAGTAAACTTTCGTTAAACTGATCACATTCGCCTCTCTGCAGAGGTGACATAAAGCACCCAATGTATGTCTGATGAGCTGCGCCCTGTGTGGAGTAAAGAGCGCTGCATGGAGATGGGCAGGTGTCCCAACGGGGAGAGAAACCCCAGGGGTGTCATCAGAAAGACAGTCGACACCCCGAGGCTGGGAACGGTGCTGCTGGCTGAGGCAAAACAACATAATGTGTTCCTTTCCGCTAAGTTCTCCAGCTTCCCTCTGCAAGTCTTTTTTTTTTTAAGATTTATTTTTATTTATTTCTCTCTCCTTCCCCCCCCCCCCAGTTGTCTATTCTCTGTGTCTATTTGCTGCATGTTCTTCTTTGTCCACTTCTGTTGTTGTCAGCGGCATGGGAATCTGTGTCTCTTTTTTTTTTTTGCGTCATCTTGCGTCAGCTCTCCGTGTGTGCAGCACCATTCCTGGGCAGGCTGCACTTTCTTTCACGCTGGGCGGCTCTCCTTACAGGGTGCACTCCTTGTGCGTGGGGCTCCCCTACGCGGGGGACACCCCTGCATGGCACAGCACTCCTTGCGCGCATCAGCACTGCGCATGGGCCAGCTCCACACAGGTCAAGGAGGCCCGGGGTTTGAACCGCGGACCTTCCATGTGGTAGACAGATGCCCTGTCCACTGGGCCAAGTCCGCTTCCCAGCAAATCTTGAATGAATGAGTGAACGAACGAATGGATCTAAAGATTGGGATGATGTTTTTGAAGTAGCTAGAATAGTGCCTGGTACAGAGAAGTACAGTCTGAGCATTTGATAGAGGGAGAACAGCTTTGTGGGCAATATCTGCCACAGCCACACGCATGGCATCAGGGGGACACAGGAGCCTGCGGGAGCAGCACAGCATGAGAGAAGCTCCCAACGCTCCAGAGACCTGTCCGCAGTGCCTTGAGCTTAGCCGCCCACGTTTTCGTTCTCCCTTCTTCTCCATAGGGCCATGGGCGGCCGCCTTGAGCTTCTCTTAGGAGTGGTGCTCATCGCCAGTCGCGTGTTTGGAATCCCCTCCTGCTCCTCCAGTCACCTGATGGCCTTGTATCGTTCCTGCAACCTCACGCAGGTCCCCAGGGTCCCCAGCCCCACCAGGAGCCTCCTGCTAAGCTTCAACTACATCAGGACCGTCACCGCCGCGTCGTTCCCCTTCCTGGAGGAGCTGCAGCTGCTGGAGCTGGGGAGCCAGTTCACCCCCCTGAGCATTGGCAGAGAGGCCTTCAGAAACCTGCCCAACCTTCGGATCTTGGATCTGGGCTACAGTCAGATCGACGTCTTGCATCCAGACGCTTTCCAGGGACTGCCCCGTCTTTTTGAACTGAGGCTCTTTTCCTGCGGTCTTTCCGATGCTGTCTTAAAAGACAGTTATTTCAGAAACTTAGAGTCCTTGGCTCGCCTGGACCTATCCAGAAATCAGATCGGTAGCCTTTCCCTTCATCCATCATTCCAGGAACTGAATTCCTTAAAGTCCATGGATTTTTCCCATAACCGAATACCAACTGCCTGTGAGAGGGAGCTCGGGCCCCTCCAAGGGAAAACGCTCTCCTTTTTCAGCCTTGCAGCCAATGACCTGTACAACAGAGGCTCAGTGGACTGGGGAGAGTGCAGGAACCCATTCAGAAACATGACGCTGGAGACCCTAGATGTTTCGCGCAACGGCTGGACCGTGGAGACCACGAGAAGCTTCGGCAACGCCATCAGTGGGAGCCAGACTCTCGCTCTGGTTCTTGCCTTCCATATTATGGGCTCTGGGTTTGGCTTCCACAACTTCAGAGATCCTGACCGGAGCACGTTCGCTGGGCTGGCCAGGAGCTCGGTGTTACACCTGGACCTCTCCCATGGGTTTATCTTCTCCCTCAACTTCCATCTCTTTGAGACTCTAAAGGAATTGAAAGTTCTGGATCTTGCCCACAACAAGATAAACAAGATTGCAGGGGAAGCATTTCATGGACTTGACAAACTCCAAGTCCTTAATCTGTCTTATAACCTGTTGGGGGAACTTTACGATGCTAATTTCTACGGACTACCTACGGTATCCTACATTGATCTGCAAAAGAATCACATTGGGATCATTCAGGACGAGACATTCAGATTCCTGGGAAATTTAAGGACACTGGATCTCCGGGATAATGCTCTTAAAACAATTTATTTCATTCCAAGCATACCTACTATCTTCTTAGGTGGCAATAGACTAAAGACTTTACCAGATGTCGACCTAACGGCCAACTTCATCCAGTTATCAGAGAACAGACTGGAAAATCTGGATACTCTCTACCTCCTTCTCCGGGTTCCTCATCTCCAGATTCTCATTTTAAATCAAAATCGCCTTTCCTTTTGTCACCAAAATCATACACCTTCAGAGAATCTCAGCTTAGAACAACTTTTCCTTGGAGAAAATATGTTGCAACTTGCCTGGGGAGCTGGGCTTTGTTGGGATGTTTTTAAGGGGCTTTCCCATCTCCAAGTTCTATATTTGAATAATAACTATCTTAATTTCCTCCCACCAGGAGTATTTAGCGATCTGACTTCGTTAAAGGGACTCAGCCTCAGCTCCAACCGGCTGGCGGCCCTTTATCCGGGTGACTTACCTGCTAGTTTACAGATCCTAGATGTATCTCACAACCAGCTCCTAGCTCCTGATCCTAACGTGTTCGCCTCCCTTCGTCACGTGGACCTAACTCATAACAGGTTCATCTGTGAGTGTGAACTTGGCACTTTCATCAGTTGGCTCAATCAAACCAACGTAACTCTCTATGGGTCTCCCGCAGACATGTACTGCGCGTACCCCGACTGGCTCTCCAGGGTTCCCCTGTACTCTGTTCCCATGGAGGGCTGCGATGAAGAGGAAGCGTTCACGTCCCTCAGGTTTTCCCTTTTCGTCTTGGTCACTGTCCTTTGGGCTGTCTTCCTCACGACGACCCTCGTAGCGGCCAAGTTCCGGGGCTTTTGTTTCACCTGTTACAAGAAAGCTCAGAGGTGGGTGTTGGGGGACCGTTCCCGGGGAAGGAGACCCGACGAGTACAAGTACGACGCCTACTTGTGCTTCAGTAGCAAAGACTTCGAATGGGTGCAGGGCGCTTTCCTCAGACACCTGGACCATCAGTACAGCGACCGGAACCGATTTCACCTCTGCTTTGAAGAGAGGGACTTTGTCCCGGGGGAGGACCACGTCACCAACATCCAGGCGGCCGTGTGGGGCAGCAGGAAGGTCATCTGCCTCGTGAGCAGACACTTCCTCAGGGACGGCTGGTGCCTCGACGCCTTCAGCTACGCCCAGAGCAGGTGCTCGTCCGACCTCAGCAGCGTCCTCATCGTGGTGGTGATCGGGTCCCTGACCCGCTTCCAGCTGTCGAGACACCCGCCCATCAGGGGGTTTGTACAGAAGCAGCAGTACCTGAGGTGGCCGGAAGACCTCCAGGACGTCGGCTGGTTTCTCGATAGACTCTCTCAGCGCATACTGAAGAAAGAAAAGGCCAGCAAGACCGACAGCAGCATTCAGTTGCAAACTGTCGCAAAAATCTCCTAGGCAAAGGAGGAGTTTTCAGCTGATGATAATTGTTTTCAACAAATAATTCGTCGCTTTGTATTTTAACTAAGCTGCCATGCTAGGCTCCTTTCCCTACTTTTTCCCCCTAAAATTTCCTGATTTTCATGTCAACACAATATTTTGTCTCACTGACCTCCAAAGGGAAAATAATAGTTCTTGAAAACTGCCACGTCTCTAGGCAGTCTGCCACTGATTCAGAGATTCGCACTGGCCATTGGTTTCCGTTCAGACCCAGTAATCCTTTTCTCTCCTGTTGTATCAGCTGTGGAAGCTACACGGGGCTGACCACCTTCCTCCAGCTCGAGAATGGGCTGGCCGACAATTCTGAGCTCTCTGCCGAACATCACTAACTAGAAAACTAACAGGAGAGGCAAGTCCCTTGCCTTTGCCTGCAGATCCTCTGCATCAGAGCAATGTCATTGTTTGGGTACCGGACAATCTTAGTCCCGGTGATAAAACACGGCCGCAGTGAGACTGGAATGAGAATAGCTAGGTCTCTGGTAGCCACGCGGCACTCCCTTTTCTTACCTTCGCTCCTACAGGTGCGACCAGAGCTGGCTCCTCGCCCTGGGGGGCACGGACAAGCTCGCATGTTACCTTTACTTTGGCCTGACATTCATGGTTTGACACCAGTTTGGACGTGGTGTTGCTCTTGCTCTGCATTCTGGCAGGTGTGGACCCAAGGTAGATAAGGTTTCTTCAAGATTTCCTTAAGGTAAGTGGTGGCTCAACTACACCAGGCCGGCTTTAATCCTGATTCCTGGAGTCCTTTGTAGGCAGAGGAGAAATCAGGCAGAAAGAAGCCATGGGAGAGACCGAAGGGGGAGCTCAACAGAGCCCAGGAGAGATGAAACCTTGAGCCCATCAACCGTATTGTTGAGGCAGCCCTTCGTATGGTATTTGTTTTAGCAGCCGAGAAACCAAAGACAGCCACCAAACTCCTTTTTCAGCTTTATTTCGTACACCTCCTCATTTATCAATCACTCGGACTCTTGTAGACAGAACATGGGCCGTTGGATACAGATCCTGATTTGTGTGCTGACCCTGCAGCTTATCTGCCGTGTGACCCTGAGCACATCACACGCCCTCCCTCCTCCACGGTTTCCTCATCTGTGCTTATGGTGATATCCACCTCATAGAGTTATGGTGGAAATGAAACTGGCCGAGGACCACAGGGTTTCTCAGATCTTTTCCTTAAGTTTCCCCTAACGGCCATGAGCACACACATACTTAAGGACGTTCTGGAGGCCATCATGATTTCTTTGAAGTTTAATTTCTACCTTTAAAACACTCTATATGTGTCATGCACCCTATTTCATTTTTTCCATGTTTATTTTAGTATACCATTTTTTCTGCCAAAATATTGAGAAAATGTAAACCAGGGAAGGTATGCTAAAGTTATCCCTTGGCTTCGCACTGCAGCCTCCTCCAAATCCAACCGAGCCCCACATCAGCTACTGCAGTTTGAGGCACGCACCTACCCCTGCACCTCAGCACCCCAGAATGTCATCGCTTTCTCCTGGCTGGGCAGCCCAAGCTTACACCTCCCTGGCGCCTGCATGCTATTCCCTTCCCAGCCTCTTGGGGCCGCTTCGTGTCCATGAGGCTGAACTTGACCTGCACCCCAATGACTTGCCCTTAGGATCCTGCAGGCTCACTCCACTCTGCCCCCACCCCCTGGAACACCCAGCTCAGCATATTCATTCTGCAGAAAGCAAGATGCAGCCCAAGAAGCTACCCTGCCCACCCAAGTCCTCTCTTCCTTTTGTAACAACTCTTGACTCTTCATCTGCTGTTTTCAAAACTAACACTTACTATTTCCTGCCTCCTTCGAAAGTCCTTGCCTACAGGCTCCCCAAGGAAAGATGTCCTCTGTTTTCCATGGGGTCTGGCACTAGGAGGATTTCAGGTTTGCCAAGTAAATGCCCGAAGCCAAATGCCCGAAGCCAAGACTGCTTCACATTAGAAGCTTTTTTCCACCTCGATGTGTTAACTATAATGTCAGGAGCAATTTTTTTCAACCCTTGCTGCAAATTAAATCACCTAGAGTGACTTAAGAAGCCAGGTGCCAGGGCTATATCCCTGTCTGATTAAATCACAGTCTCTCCGGGGTGGACCTTGGCCTCAGGATTTTTTTAAGTTTCTTCATGTGCAACCAAGGTTAAGAACCAAGGTTAAGTTTTAATCTTGACTGTATCCCTTTCTAGCTGCTTCGCCCTCCTGGGCCTCAGTTTCCTCATGTGAAAAATGGGATTGATTGTATACTTGTCCCATAAGATTGTTGTGAGAATTAAATGAGTTAATATATAAAAAGTCCTTAGAAAACTGTTAGCTATGACTGCAGTTTTTTAAAAGTATTTCTCTGGAGGGAGCTGATGCGGCTTAAGCAGTTAAGCGCTTGCCTCCCACATGGGAGGTTCCAGGTTCGGTTCCTGGTACCTCCTAAAAATTAAAACAACAAAAAACAACAAGCAAACACGCAAAAAAAACCAACTCAGGGGAGCCTGTGTGGCTCAGCATTTGAGCACCTGCCTCCCACTTACAAGGTCCCAGGTTCAATCCCCTGCCCCCGTACCGAAAAATAAAAATAAACATAAAGTTAGATAAAAATTTCAGTGGAGGCTTAAGGAAGCAAAAGTCCAAGTCCCTGTCCTTAAGCCGTTAAACTCTAGAAGGGAGTAAGGCATAGATGCACAAAGCGATGAATTACAGCGTGCGGCGCCAGCGATGTGTCATGTAATTGTAGAGAAGAGTGAGTGCTGCCACCTGGGAAGTGTAGGAATGCTTCCTGGAAGAGGTCAAAAGCCAGGGGAGGTTACAGTAAGGACAGAACTAGTGCAGAAAGGGGAGCCGGCCAGCGGAAGGCACGATGCCTTCAGGGACGGAGGGCTCGTCGGGGAGGCGCTGGGTCCTGCTCAGCTCTAGAGCCGGAGCCCGAGCTCTGTCATGGAAGAGTTAAGGGGAAGGTCAGGGTCGGTGCTGGGAAGCCTGGAACGCGGCGAGTCGTGGGATTCAATGGGCAGGTGACCCAGCCGCTCACGGCGGGAGCCGCGCCTCGTGGTGGAAATAGGGGAAGGAAGAGGCCCATGGCAGAAATGTTTGCAGGACGGCGCCGCAGGACTTTACATATAGCCTTTCCATGTTTGGTTTCCACACGCAAAATAAAAGCCACCGTGGGGTGACAGTTTCCTTCTGACTTTCCCGGCTCGCGCTGGTGCTGTGGCTCAGCAGCGCTCGCCGTTGGTGGGCAGTGGGGAGCCGGGTACGCGCCTGCGGCTCTGAGCGGCGGTGCTCCCTGCTGGCTGACTGGGATGGGAACCGAGGGCAGGAGCCTAGAGCCGGGCCGCGGGCTGGGTCCCTTCTTGCCTGGCAACCCCCAGGCCTCGTGGCCTCTTACTTCCTGATTTTTTTGTCGGTCCATTTCGGTAGTGATTTGAGTGTACTGGGCTGGTGAAATCATCCAACCTTCCCCCCTCGGGTAGGAAGTCAGGGAAATCGGAGCCTGCGTCTGGACTGACTTCTTTTGAGGAAGAAAGCACGGGCTGGTGCCCAACTTGTGACTTCGTCAACCCTCAAAGCTGGTCCAAAACCTAGTTCCATCAGCTGTGTGACCTTGGACAAGTTACTCGACCTCTCTGAGCCTTCTTCCACATCTGTTAAGTAGGGAGGGTCCCACTTTTAACCTTATTTCAGGCTTATTGAAAGGATTAAAGAAATTTATATATGCATGTACACATAGAAGGGGCTTAGTAAATGTTTCTTTTTTTCCCTTGAAGGAACCACAGGAATTTGAACTGAAAAACATTTAAAAATCATTGTCATTTATAAACTGTTTATGAATGAATAAAGGAATTAATGAATTAGTGAATAATCCCTTGCAGGGCCTACTACAGTGCCTCATACATAGGAAGCCCCCAATAATGGTGTGCTAACTGACTGATGCTGTGTGTATATTAAAAAAAATTTTAATGTCTTTATATTCAAGTCTTCCTGTAAAATAATTAAGAATAATGAAATTTGCACCCTGATTTCACCCAAATTTCAAGCAGGGACTTGTAAACACACGGTTAGAATACGCCTTGTTCCCCTGCGCTGGAGGAGCCTAGCTCCCTGTTTTGGAGTCGCTCAGCCTGGTGGAGATGGGAGAGCAGGGACGCTCTGGCTTTAAAATGAGAGCCGTCTCCAGTCCTTGGTGCAGGCAGAGATGACGGTCTGCTGTCAGGTATCACCTCTTAGAAACACAGATTTTCACCTATAAAGTAAGTCACCAGGGAGCAGATGTAGCTCAGTGGTTGAGGGACTGCTTCCCATGTACAAGGTCCCGGGTTCGATCCTCGTTACCTCCTAAAAACAACAACAACAACCACCAAAAAACACACGCGCAAACGAACAAGGAAACCACCTCGGGGGGCCTGTGCAGCTCAGTGGCTGAGCCCCGGCTTCCTCCGCACGATCCGAGGTCCTGGGTTCAATCCCCAGGCCTAGTACCTAAAAAAAAAAACAGGAAAATGAAGCATAACTACCTCATCGGGGTAAGTGAGTGTGTGTAGACATGCGAAATTAGAGTGAGAAAACCAGTGGGAAAGCACGTCAAGAATGAGCACGGCCCTGCACGTGCGAGATATGGTTTGACCGCGGTGCCCGCTGGCAGGCCCGCAGCCTCCGCTTGAACGGGCGCTTGCCCAGCGTCCCCTGCTCAGCTGGGCTAAGCCCCGCGCGGGCAGTGCCAAGCCGGAGTCGTGCACCACTGCGCGCACGGCCAGCGCCGTGTCTGCCGGGATGCTCCTCCTTGATGTTTGTTGAATGACTAAATAAACAGATGGGTGAGGTCAACGTGTCGCAGGCCGCCAGCACCTCGTCCTGGCTTGGAGCTGTCCCCCCCCACCCCCGAGCGGCCGCTGGCGGAGAGGGTACATCAGGCCCACCGTGGCCACGGCTGCCCGTCCAGCCTCGTGGTCTGGCCACAGCCCCTACACCCTGGTCTGCAGCCAGAACAGACCACGTGTGGTTTCCTGACCACTCGAGTTTCCCCCCACACCGCTGCCCATGGTCCCCCCAGAATTCCTTCTCCCCATCTCCACCCCGGCCCCCCGCTGCCTGGCGCGTTTCCTAACGCCCCCGCCCACTCCCGGTCCACAGGCTTGAGGCACGGCTCCGTGGCGTCCCGCTGTTCTGCGGTACTGAGGATGTGTGCAGGGCCCCCAGGGCAGGAGCCTTGTTTACTCACCTTCTCATCCAGGGCCCAGGACGGTGCCTGGCCCACGGTGTGCCCTTAATAAACGCCTGCTGGACGAGTGAAGGGCTTTGGGAAACCCAGTCTCCTGGGGTCGATGCCTGCGGCCGTTTACACCCTCCTGCGAGAACGGGATACCCACACGGGGCTGCGTGCGCTGAAGGGGAGGAGACCACACTGGGAAACCCACCCAGCATCGTTTGGCTTAGAGGGAGGCCACGACACAACAAAGAAGCTCTCAGGAGGTAACGCTTAGGCACCCTGTAATATAATACTACGCTAAGTTTCCATTTCAGAAGTAGAGGTGCATTAGTACAGTCGCCACAATCAAGGGCCCATCAGTGGTCCATCCTCCTTCACTAGTCTCTGCCCCTATACTCAGGGGATTCTCGCTCTCCCATTAGAAAATGTGGCAGAGCTCCCCAGGATGGGAATTTGATGTTTCTTTGGTTATTGTGTGGATCTCTTCCACCCACTGTGACAATGCCCTGTGAACACATGAGCACAACTAACAAGGAAAAGATGACTGACAACGACCATCTCAAGAAGCAGAGAGAGTCGGCATCTGCAAGCAAGAAAGCCCCATCCATCTGCCCTATGGGACCTAAGCCCCCTCTCAGTTAGAGGTGGAGTGGACATCGCTGTCACAGAATCCGCAGGGTTGGGGAGTGGACAATGAATTAGAGTAGACTTACAGTTGTCCTGCTGTAGCCTTGTTGCGATCCTAGCAATGGAGGAAATTTCATCATGCATGTAGAGGCAGTGGCCACTGGAGATTCTGAGGGGAGGGAGAGGGGAAAATAGGTGTAATTTGGGGGCATATTTGGGACTTGGGAATTATCCTAAATGACATTTCCATGACAGATACAGGTCATTGTATATTGCGTAATAACTTGCAAAAATGGGGGGGGGAGGGTGTAAACTGCAATGTAATCTACAAATCATCGCTTAGTGGCAATGCTCCAAGATATGTTCATCAATTGTGGCAAATGTACCACACTAACGAAGGATGTTGCTGATGTGGGAAAATGTGGGAGGGCTAGGGAGTGGGGCATATGGGAATCCTATAATTTTTGTGTAACATTTATGTAATCTAAGTTTCTTTTAAAAAAAAATAAAAATAAAGAAGTATATTTAAAAAATAAAATAAAAAGACAATTCAGTGAAAAGGCACCCCATGGCATGTATCTGAAAAGGACTCGTATCCAACACATGAAAGAACTCCTCCACGTCAGTAAGAAACAGACAACACAATGGAAAAGCTGGCCAGAGACTTCAGAACTTCACAAAAGAAGATATCTGATGTGATGCAAACAAATAAACAAAAAGATACTCAACCTCCCTTAGTCATCAGGAAAATGCAAATTAAAGCCACAATGAGATACCACCTCACACTCCCCAGAATGACTAAAGTTAAAATGACTGACAATACCAAGTGTTGGCAAGAAAGTTGAACACCTGGAATTTTCATATGTTCTTGGTGAGACTATAAATTGGTATGCCTTCGAAAACAGTTTGGCATTATCTGCTGAAGTTGAACTACTCATGCCCAATGATGTAGCACTTCTCACAGATACATACATACATGCATGCATGCATGTTGGGGACAATTGGTGAGGGCATACGCTGAGATCAGCAATGCCAATGGCATGGCCGCCAGAGTGGAGCCCATTTCCTGGTTCTTCTCCCTGCTCCTTTGTTCCCTAAACCCTGCCACTCCACCCCAGCAACAGCAGTCACCAATCCCTAAACCCTGCCACTTCCCCCAGCAACAGCAGCCACCAATCCCTAAACCCTGCCACTTCCCCCAGCAACAGCAATAGCCAATCCCTAAACCCTGCCACTTCCCCCAGCAACAGCAATAGCCAATCCCTAACCGCCATCCCTCCCACTACCCCTCCCCTTCCCAAGAGTATAAATGCTTTGTTCTCGCAATAAAACTTTGCAGCTTGATCCTCACCCTGTCTCGCTGTCATTCCTCGCATCTCCTGTCTCACCATTCTCCTCCACGCGACCACAAGCCCCCGTTCTCAGCCCTGCAGGTCGGGGCTCATCTACTTTAACAGCTGGCGCCGAACGTGGGGCTTTTGGTTTGCGTGTGAGAGAGAACCGCCGCCCTCACCAAGATAGAGAGCTCTCTTCACTCCGGCCGATGCAGAGGCAACATTAGCGGCGCAGAAGTCCGGGAATCCGGGAAGGATCCTGTCCAGGAGGGAGTCCTGGGAAGACCTACTTAAGGTAAAAATTTCTCTCATTCTCTTTACTCATCTAAAAGGAAAATATTTTCTTTCTTTCTTTACTTATCATGGGACAGGAACAATCTAAACATAATCTATATCTTAACCAGATAGGGAAAGCACTCAAGGCGTGAGGAATTGTGGTAAAAAAGAAGGGTCCCCCGTCACCGCCTTTAGCTACTGGCGGCTAGTACAAGATGTACTAGGAATCACCCCCCCCAACCTCTTGATATAAAGAATTTAGTTACAGAAGGGGAGACTGCTTTAAAATTAGGTTCTCAACCCCCCTTCGGGTTGCAGTAAAATGTCTGAGCATCACTCGCAACCCCATCACTTACATTCAAACTCACTCCTCAGTTTAATTTCCTTTGATAATAAACCCTCCACTCCTTCTACCCCCTCCCCCGAAGATGAGGTCTGTGAAAATAACTCAGGAACTCCCAATGAAGATGTAAGTTGTAATCTTAAGCTGCTCTCACTTTCGCCCTGCCTCCTCCCTCACTAATATTAAGCAGGGGCCAGAATAACCCTTTTCAAAGTTTGTAGGCAAATTGTGCACCGCTGCAGAAAGACTATTTAGCGATACCAACACAGAAACAGACTTTGTAAAGCAAATTGCCTTTGTAAATGCAAATGCAGCTTATCAGGCCGCAGTTAGACCTTACAGAAAGTAGGAGAATTTGTCTGGTTACTTCAGGCTTTGTTCTGAAATTAGCCCTGCCTCAGGCGCTGGCTGGGGGGAGCGCAGCGGGCGGCAGGCGGCACATGGCCCAAGCCTTCCCGGCCGTGGCACCCTCCCTGCGCTCGGCGGGCGCAGGCGTAGGCGCCTGCTGATTGAAGCCCGCCAGAATCCACGCCACCACGAAGAGCAAGGCACTGCCCCTGCTTCCCATCAGGGAAGTGGGAAACAAAGCCAGCCACAAGCCCCAAAATCCAAACAAGCTTATGAGGCAATCAACTTTGTCCCGGCAAAAGCTAGCCCCTTGCACAACTTTTCAAACTCCCTGCTGTCTGCATGACAATGTAGCTCCCGGCTAGTGAAGGCTAATATAGTTAATCCACTACAAAGAGAGAGAAATGTGACAACATTTATGTTTTGTTTTGTTTCCATTCTAGTTCTGATTGGGCTTGCTTAACCAAGATAATAAAATTGGTACCAAGTTTTTATCAAGGTCTAAAGGAAGTTTCCAGTTTTAAATCAATAGTTTTCTCCAGAACTTCAAGTCTCAGTTTAATCTTACAGTAATAATCCAAAAATGTGTGTTAATAGTCTGTCTAAACTACAAAATGAAAACTTAACTACATTTATGCTGCTCAAGTTATTTTAACTGATTGCTGATAACTAATAAAAATGTTTCCAAGCACAAGCTTTCATATTACACACAACATGAAGTCCAGAAGAAATCTTGAAGGGTATAATCTATGATATGCTATGTAACAAAAGATTTAAAAGCATCTATACCAAGAAAGTAAGAATTATGAGTCAATTGTAAGTAAATTATGTATTTCTGTTACTGTGTTGTAATTGTTCTGTGTTTGTCTGTCTGTTCGTTCAATGTCAATGTATATTGTGATACCTCCGGATGGTAAATATAAATTACTAGAAATCTTTAAAAGAGCTCTATTCAAATGGCCAAAAATTAAATAAGCGCTTATATTAATACTTAAGTTTATTATATTAATACATAAGTTTAAATGTTAATAAGATATATACAATAATAAAAATTGTAAGTCTTAATTAACAAAATTAACTGTACGTCTTCATAAAAAGTTGTTCTTGCCTAGATTAAAATGAATAACTTATTTTTCTTCACAGAATAATATAAAGAATGTAAAACTTAAATGAATATTAAAAAGGTTAAAAGTTTGTGAAAATGCTAACTGAAATGTAATAAGTTTTGCAAAAAGGCGTATTTTGTCCTAAAGTAGAATGGCTAATTTTTCATAAACTCTTGAAACTTAATTTGCATGTAGCAAGTTGTAAAAGGTATTGTGATAATTTTAAGTAAGGGAATGTGTTCTGTAAAGATAAAATTTATCTTCAATAGTCTATATGGTTATAATTAATAATAAAAGGTTTAATAAAGCATTGTTTACATTAAGGTATTAAATGGCTAATTCCAAAAGGTCATTCTTAAATATATATATAAAACTGAATTGATGATAATGATAATAAAAGGTAATTTTATTACAGGAAAGATTGGCAGCAACCAGCCTCCCCTGCCAACTTGCTTCTAGAAAACTGTTTCTGATATTGCATGCTACTAAGTATTTAAAGAAAAGTTCATTATTTTAACAAGCTTGTTTGGTGTTCACGGTATTATGTTATAAAAGGTTTGCTTGATAACTTTGTATGTAGGCTATGTGGAATGTGTTTTTATTCTTAAGGAAACAGAAGATGATTTTGTCCTGAGATAAAATGATTGATTATTGGAAAGAGTAGAGTGTGGGACAAAACCTGACTGAATACTGAAACTGCAGGAGGTTGGTAGAAAAGGAATTTTTACAGTTAAAGTTAAATAAAATTTAATGGGTCTATCTATAAAATTTCAAAGGCTTTAGTATAAAGTAGTACGCTGATGCAAGGTTAAAAAATTTTTGTTCTTTCTCAAGGTCTCTCACCATTAATCTGTTTTGGTAAAAGTTCTTATCCTCAATAGTCAGTATACAAAGAAAGTCTGCCTTATCAAAATAGCTTCTTGTGCTTATCGTTTCCTCGGTGTTCCAAGAAGATATCATATCTCAACTAAAAGTGACTCAGCCTTTCCAACTCCACCTAGTGGAGACACTTCATCTCAACCGAGCGCTCCAAACAACGCCTCTGCCTCTCCTGGCCCCCCGGTGATGCAGCTACCTTAAGTATCCGCCCTCCCAGTGATTCCTTATCTTTTCTTTGCAGCCATTGTCTATTTAGCAACACCCCTCGCTATCAGCCTAGCCACTGTTGCTCCGGAGGATTGGAACCTTAAACAAAGCCTCCTCCTCACTGTCATCTTCCTATCTATCATTACTATATTTACTGCCCTCATTCTCCTTTGTTTATAAAGCAGTCTCCTACAAACCACAACGCTTCTGTCTTAAACATACCATTCTCAACCCTACCCTCTAAATGATCTTCTCACTTCCCCCACAGCCTTTAATACTTTATTTCTTCCTCATAACCTTTGCCTTCTTGACAATATTTTCCGCCATCTGTCTAGCTGCTACCGCCCCAGAAGATTGGAACCTCGGCCAACGAATTCTACTCTCCATCGCCTTTCTGTTCATTATCCTCTTTTATGCTTTACTCCTTATCTTCCTCCCATAATGACTTCACCAAGCCTCCTTTTGTTCAAAACCGTCACCCTTCTTTTCCTCACACTCCCCATTGCACTCACCAACCCCAGCCATCAGCCTTTTAATTGGACAGTAAGCCTCTGGCAGGAAGAAGTAATCCTCTCCTACAATGTCACCCCAGGCCCCCCATCCTTTACTATACACGCATGTGCTCTTGCTAATCATTGGACCTGCACGGAATCTAGCAAAGAGTATAACTGCCGGGGGCATAATAACAAGCATGGCTGCTGGGGAAGGGATCGGGGCAGAGATCAAGTTTATGGCCGCTATAACAAGTTTATATCAGGCTACTACATCTGCCCTTCTTCGTCAGGTTCTTCTTTGCGTTCCTGCCACGATCCCGCGCACTATTACTGTCCCCATTGGGGGTGCGAAACCATAGCATTTGGATGGCCTGGAGCCCCTACCCGGGACCCTCACCTTTCCTTGGTCAATCCCCAATGGCCTAACGTCACTCTACAGGTAAAAGATCCCAGTGACATCCAATGGCTTCATGGCCGCACCTGGGGAATACGACTCTACATGACCGATTATGACTATGGTTCCTTTTTCATTATTAAGAAAAATCAAGTCTTCTCATCACCACTCCCAGTCCCGGTTGGTCCCAATCAAGTTCTTAATCCCCTTCCTGCTCCCGCTAACTCCCTTCATACTACAACATCTACCTCTTCTTCTCCCTCTTCTCTTCTACCACCCTGGTCACCTAGTCCCGTAAACCCACTTATATCCCTTCTAAATGCTACGTTTGACACCCTAAACTCCTCCAATCCCAACCTCACCCAAAACTGCTGGTTGTGTTTCTCCTCCGCGTCACCCTACTATGAGGCCATAGCCGCTAATGCCCCTTATCAAACCTCCACTAACAGCAATCCCGCCTCTTGTAATTGGAATCGAACGAAAATTGGCCTGACAGTCCAGTCGGTTTCTCAGAACGGACTTTGTGTCACTAAAATTAAAGGTTCTACTGCCCCATACATGCGTACCCTTTGCAATATTACTATCACTCCTCAGCCAAATGCAACATTTCTTATACCTCCCAATAATACCAAATGGCTGTGTTCTTCCACCGGCCTCACTCCATGCCTTAGTGTCCAAACCCTTAACAATACCAAAGAAACCTGCGTGCTCGCCATCATACTCCCCCGCATCTATTTTCACAATGATAACCAATTCTTTGACTCCTGGCAGCGTCACCTTCTACCAACCTACGTACAGAAGAGAGAAGTTATCACCGCCATTGCAATTGCTTCACTCCTAGGTCTTGCAGGAGCCGGCACTGGAATTGCAGCTCTCACTACACAACAAACTTCTTTTTCCTCTATCAGGCGAGCCGTCGATGAAGACATAACCCGCCTCGAAAGCTCCATTTCCCATTTAGAAAACTCCCTAAACTCATTATCCGAAGTCGTCCTCCAGAATCGTAGAGGCTTAGACCTCCTCTTTCTTAAAGAGGGGGGACTTTGTGCAGCCCTAGGAGAGGAGTGTTGCTTTTATGTTAATCACTCTGGCATTATTAGAGACAATATGGCCCGGGTCAGAGAGGGGTTAGCAAAACGTAAAAAAGAAAGAGAAACCCAGGGAAACTACTCTTGGGGATTTAATGGAATTCTTCCTTACATTCTCCCCATACTAGGCCCACTCATTACCATACTCCTCATACTATCTTTTGGACCCTGGGCCATAAAAAGAATCAGTCAGTTGGTTAAGGACCAGATTGACTCCGCTCTCGGCAAGCCTATTCAGGTGCATTACCACCGGCTCCACCTTGCTGATCAAGGTATGCCAACTGACCATCTATATATGGCCCCCCCGCCTCAAGCTGCTGAGTGCGTGGCAAAGCACCGCAGGAGACGGTTAAAGAATTAACTTGACTGTTCTCTGAGAAGCACGCCTCATTCTTATGGGGATTCACTCTGCTCCTGATTGCTTTCCCAACGAGGTGCCGGGCTGGTTAGTCAGTGACGGGCAACTTGGCTAGCCTTTCAGTCAACCTAAGGCAGGGACGTGGCCTTTTGCTGCCACGCTTCCCCATGACGGGTAAGGCTGATTGCGCGTAGCCTCGACCTAGCAGGCACAGCCCCCCCCCCCCCAGTATGCGAGCATCTGGTACGACACTGCTTATATCAAAACCTTCCATCTTTGGCCTGCGTAATCCTGAGAGATTGAGGGCAACCGTAAGACCCAGAAAAACTCTCGGGATGAGGGCGATAGGGGTTGAGGGCAGCCGTAAGGCCCAGAAAACCTCCCTCAGCTGAGGGCAACCCTAAGACCCATAAGGCTGAGGACTGCTCCATGAGGCCTCTCCTTGAGCAGTGAAAGGTACCCGCTCCTTAACTTTGAAGGCAATCGATATCAGAGCTGTTTACACCAGGGAAATGAGGCCTCTGCTTCCTTCAGCTAGCCTCCTTTAATAAAACAAAAAGGGAGGAGATGTTGGGGACAATTGGTGCGGGCATACGCTGAGATCAGCAATGCTATTGGCATGGCCGCCAGAGCGGAGCCCATTTCCTGGTTCTTCTCCCTGCTCCTTTGTTCCCTAAACCCTGCCACTCCACCCCAGCAACAGCAATAGCCAATCCCTAACCGCCATCCCTCCCACTACCCCTCCCCTTCCCAAGAGTACAAATGCTTTGTTCTCGCAATAAAACTTTGCAGCTTGACCATCACCCTGTCTCGCTGTCATTCCTCGCGTCTCCTGTCTCACCATTCTCCTCCGCGCGACCACGAGCCCCCGTTCGCAGCCCTGCAGGTCAGGGCTCATCTACTTTAACACATGCATACATGGGAAATCCATGCAGAGGGGACAAAATGACATGTAGACAGATGACATGTGGACATGCAGCATTACTTATGGTAGCCAGCATTGGGAGCAACCCACACGTCCGTCAACCATAAAATGGATGAACTAATTGTGGTAATTGAAAACCATACATCTGGGAAGCAGTGTGGCTCAGCTGATAGAGCATCTGTCTACCATATAGGAGGTCCAGGGTTCAAACCCAGGACCTCCTCACCCATGTGGTGAGCTGGCCCATGTGCAGTGCTGCCGCACGCAAGAAGTGCCGTGCCCTGCAGGGGTGTCCCTTGCTTAGGGGTGCCCCTTGCGCAAGGAGAGCCGCCCCACACGAATAAAACGCAGCCACCAGGAATGGCGCTGCACACACGGAGAGCTGACGCAGCGAGATGACGCAACAAAGAGACGCAGATTCCCAGTGCTGCTGAGAACGCAAGCGGACGCAGAAGAACACACAGCGAATGGACACAGAAGAGCTAACAACGGAGGGGCGTGGGGAGGCAGAATAAATAAAATAAAATGAAATAAAAGAAAACCATACATCGATGACAACTAACCAATTATAGTGACGGGAAATAATATGAGTGAATCTTACAAAAATGTTAAAGAAGTGAGGCACAATGATTACATACTAAATTTGTATAGAATTTTATCAAATTTTTATGGAAATTTCAAGAAGGCCAAACCCATCCATGGTGATAATGAGGATAATGGTTACCTTTTGAGAATGAAGGAAGGGAGTGTTTGAAGAAGGCTTCCACGATCCTAGTTCTGCTCCATTTCTTGACGTGGCTAATGATAATGTAAGTGTGTGTTTTGTGCCCGTGCATTTTATCTGTACCAGTTATGATCTGTTCCCTTGTCTATAAGCTTTAAAAGAGGCAGGCACATTTTCGTTGTTGTTAAAGGAATAGAAGTCATAGAGGGTCAATTCACCTGGAGCTAATGGGACATTCTCCCCACACATACTTTATCCTTGTTAGGAATGGCCTCTGGTCTAAATGCATTTCCTTGCTTTGTCCCAAATGAAAGAATAAAACAAGTGCTCATGCAGAGGGGCCTAGGAAGTAGGGCAGTGTGGAAGGGGGCACAAGGGACTGCAAGCTTTCCTGATGAGTCTTTGGTGCTATTTAATTTTAACTATGTGCATGTATTCCATTATTACTCTGAAATAGACAAAATAAAAATTAGATACATCCATAAAACTGAGATAACTTCTGTCCTTGGCAGAAGGCAAAGAAAACAGAAGAATCAAACACAATTTAAAAATTAAACCACCAACAAAGAAAAAACTGCTACTTCAATAAGGGAATATCTACGTGAACCATATCTATAAAGTTTTGCTCAATTTTACTTTTCTTAAGATTAAAGGAGGCTTTATCTGTTTAACTTGGGAATTAAATAATTTCTTTCCCAAGGACAACAATAACTTCCATTTAGATGGGCGTTTTAAGAAATTAAACATCTTCTATTTTATAGAAGACCCATGGACAGAACTAGCCAAGGCTTCCAGTGGCCATAAGGGGCAGCCACTCTCGGACGCCACAGTCCAGACAAGAGTCTGACAAGGTGGCTGTGTTCCTGAAACTCAGGCACCTGATCCAACAGGCTGGAAATTTGGTTTTGTTTTTTTACTCCTGGCTCAGGCATTTTACCTCCACAGGCCCCTGTTTTCCTGTCTCCTCACTGGGAAAGCCGCCTTGCTGAGATGTGATAAAAACCAGTGACCTCATGTCTCCTCAGCGCCCGCCCGCCCCGCAGCCCTTCTGGAAGCAGGTGCATTGCCTGGAGGTGGAGGCGGAGGCTGAGGTGGAGGCGGGTTCCTGCTGCATCGGCCTGGGTTTGTTCAAGTCGCCCCAGGACCTAACACTTGAGGCTGTGTTCTTGAGTTTTCCAAAGACCTTGGCCGTCAATTGGCTCCCGGCTCTTTCTCCAGCTGCCGCTGAGTTACGAGGGCGCCGTCTTCCAGGGCTGCAGGTCTTGCCAACATTGGAAAGATTTGCGAAAAGGAAGTGACCGCTGGTTTCTGCGAATGCAGGTTTCACAAGAGAACCTTTTTGGAGAGGGACCCAGGAATTGCCCCGGGGCCGCTATTGAAGACTTTGGGGCTTAGGTGTCAGGCAGAGGGGGAAGAGCTGGTTTGGGGGCTGTGGCTGGTGGAGGCCCTGCCTCTGTCTGCCTCTGGCTGCTGCCCCGCAGTCTCAGGGCAGGATCTCCCCCGCCCGCCAGCGGGAGAGAGCTGTGGGCCCTGGGCTGGGTCTCAAGCCCCTCCGCGAGTCCTGGCTGCGTGTCATCCAGCACCGCGGAGCTCCACGGGGTCACGTGGGAACAAGGAGCCCAGTGCCCTGCACGACAGTAACCAGTGGGTGCGCAGAGGTGAGGCTGCACTGTGTAACCTGCCCGGCGCGGGCCTTGTGGGTTCCTCTGGTTGGCGTGCAGACCCGCTGGCCAAGACGCCCCCCTCCCCGCCCCAGTTGTCTGCTCTCTGTGTCCATTCACTGTGTGTTCTTCTGTGACCGCTTCTATCCTTATCAGCAGCACTGGAATCTGTGTCTCCTTCTGTTGCATCATCTTGTTGCATCAGCTCTCTGTGTGGGCGGTGCCATTCCTGGGCAGGCTGCACTTTCTCTCCCGCTGGGCAGCTCTCCTTATGTGGTGCACTCCTTGCACGTGGGGCTCCCCTCCACGGGGGACACCCCTGCGTGGCAGGGCACTCCTTGCGCGCATCAGCACTGCGCATGGACCAGCTCCACACGGGTCAAGGAGGCCCGGGGTTTGAACCGTGGACCTCCCATGTGGTAGACGGACGCCCTATCCACTGGGCCAAGTCCGTTTCCCCGTTGTGTTTTTAACATAAATAAAATGCACAGATCTTACGTGAACAGTTCAAGGCATTTTGACAATTGTGTGTACCCATATAATCACTGCCTCAATCAAAATACAGAGTATTTCCATCACTCCAGAAAGTTCCCTCTTCCCCTTGCTCTGCCAATCACCACAGTACAACAACCCAGAGAACTACTGCTCTGGTTTCTATCAACAGAGGTTCGTTTTGCCTCAGTTAGAATGTCACATAAATGGAATCATTCAAGCTTTTGTGTCTGGGTTCTATTACTTAAAATAAATTTTTGTATTCTTTCAGATTGTTGTATATATCAGTGGTTTGTCCTTTTTTATTGCATTGTATGGATACACCACAATTTATCTCTTGATGAACCCAGGGTCATTTCCAGATTTAGCTCTTACAAATAAAGTGACTTTGTATGTTCTTTTACAAATCCTCCTATGGACATGTTTTCACTTCTCTTGGGTAAACATTTAGGGGTGAAATTGTCAGGTAATAGGGCAGGGATATGGTTTACCTCAAAACTGCCAATGAGTTTCCCAAAACGGTTGTAACATTTTAATGTCTACCAGCTAGGTGCCAGAGTTCCGGTTGCTCCAGTCTTCCCGACACTTGATGGATTCAATGTTGCCCTTTGGCCGTCCTGCGGGCATAAAGCAGTCTCTCCCAGCGTTTTTCATTGACATTTCCCCAATGACACAAAGGTCCCTGGAGCCTTTGCCCATGCTGGTAGTCTCTTATCAAGTGTCTCTTCATGCTTTCTGCTGATTTTAGTTCTTTTTATTCTTGATCGTAGACGTATTTATATATTCTGAGTACAAGTCTTTCTCAGATGCATATGTTAATAATGTTTCACAGTCTATAGCTTGTCATTTCCTCTTCTTAGTACTTTAATGCGCAGAAATTTTTTATTTTTATGGAGTCCAGTTTATCAGTTTATTTTATGATTGGTGCTGTTTGACTTCTGCCTAAGAAATAGTTGCCTACGCCGAGGTGTTGAAGTCATTCCTTCGTGTTTTCTTTCAGAGATGTTTCCGTTTTAGCCTTTCCGTTGACAGCCGTCATCCCTGAGCTTAGCTGGGGAGGGGGACTGACTGCCTGCAGCTGCAGCTGCAGAAGGAGAAGCAGTAGCAGTAGCAGTAGCGCCCACAGAATTCCAGGATTAGAGCTGCCATCGTGTCATCACCAGGTCACCATCTCCACAAACACTTCCTGGGCTCTTGCCGTGCCTAGGAACAAGCCTGACCTTACAGGCGTCAAACCTTTCCTCGCAATGCAATTGCTTAACTGGCAGGGTTTTCTTTTAATCTTAGTGAAGCCAGATAACAATATACTTGGCCAGTGGATCATCCTGTTCAATGGATTTCCAAGTTGGTTATAAAAAATAAAAGCAGGGGGCTTTGAATTTATTATTTAGTTAATTAATAAAGAGCAAAACAACACCGTCATATCGAAGATGTCATTGATTAGAAGACGCTCCTTTATTTCACTGCCACTAATTAACAGAACTCACTGCTGGAGCTGGCGGAGCTTAGTGGTTGAGCACCTGCTTCCCATGTACAAGGTCCTGGGTTCAATCCCCGGTACCTCCTAAATAAAACACACACACACACAAACTCACTGCCGTTTAAACAATGACGACTGATTGAATAGCACATCCTGGTTGTTCATGTTTTGGACTTGATGAAATGCAGCAGTAAAAACCTCCCCCGCGGGCCAGCGCCTTGTTCTCCTCTTGCTCAGGTCCCTGCCGGCGCAGACCCTCCTGCCCCCGGCACAACAGAAGGCTCCTGCTTCCGTGTGCCAGAGTCTCAGCCTAATAGCTTCCTTGTGAGGGTCCCTGGTGCTTCCACGTGCCCAGACCACCCCTCGGGAAGAGCGGTCCCTTCGGCAGCACCGTGAGAGCTTGACGGGTCTGCCTCAGCAGGCGGAAGTGGCCGCAGCGCCCTGCTGCTCCTGAAAGGGAGCGCGTCTGGATGGGACGGGTCGCCTGGAGCGGAGTCTCGCTCTCAGGTTGCACGGGAGGCGGCGGCGGCAGAGACGGAGGGGCAGGGCAGAGGCTGGGGCGCTTCTGTTCCTCACTGGAGCCTCCCACCCGCCTGGCGCCACGTCCACTCCTGAGGAGCTCTGCTCTCGCCTGCCCACCAGCTGCCTCGCTCACCTGCGCGGCTCTCCACCCTGGCGGACTTCAGAATCACCTGGGAACTTGCTTTTTTTTTTCAAAATTAGTAAAGTTTACTTCAACTTCAAAAAAACAAAATGACAGCCGAAAGACAGTCTAACCAAATTATGGACACATTATGGTAAAAGATCCCGTCCAGGCACACTTACACATTTACCTTATTTGATCCTAAAATCAGACTCACTTGTTTCTCCAGTGTTCAGGAAGATGATTAAATGAGCCTAGATTGGTATAGTGACATGCCAAGGTCTCCTTGTTAATGAAGGAAGTGGGGAAAAGTGCTCGATCATATTCACATCTTATAAAACTAAATCCCATATTCTTTTATTTTCACCTTTAGCATGATATGGTACGTTCTCTGCCTTTGCTACAAGAATACTGTGATATTGCTGTTGACTATAGTCTATAAGTTACATTATATTTTTCCAATGTACACCATATTCTCAACTCCTCCTAACAGCGGACGTTCTTGCATTTGTATCATTAGCCACAACCCTCACCTACCACTGAATCACTGTTGTTCAGTCCTTCCGTCGTTCTCTAGCTGTCTTCCGACTAGCACTGCCCTCCCTTATCTTCGTATGGAACCATCAGCACGCAGGCCCGCTTCACAGTACATGAGAATCCCTGGAGGTGGGCCTGCTGGTCTTCAAAAGTCCCCCCAGGGAAACGGACTTGGCCCAGTGGTTAGGGGTCTACCACATGGGAGGTCCGCGGTTCAAACCCCGGGCCTCCTTGACCCGTGTAGAGCTGACCCATGCACAGTGCTGATGTGTGCAAGGAGTGCCGTGCCATGCAGGGGTGTCCCCCACGTAGGGGAGCCCCACGTGCAAGGAGTGCGCCCCGTAAGGAGAGCCACCCAGCGCGAAAGAAAGTGCAGCCTGCCCAGGAATGGTGCCGCACACACGGAGAGCTGACACAACAATATGACGCAACAAGGGGAAACACAGATTCCCGTGCGGCTGACAACAACAGAAGCGGACAAAGAAGAACACGCAGCGAATAGACACAGAGAACAGACAAGTGGGGCAGGGGGAGAAGGGGAGAGAATAAAAAATAAATAAATCTTTAAAAAAAAAAAAAGTCCCCCCAGGTGGTTCTACCGTGAACTTGAACTAAGAGTCGTTGCTCTAGCTTGGTCCGTCCCAAGCCTGGCGATACCTTAGATCGGCTGGGGAGTTTGGAACGGCCGTGCCCTGGGTCACGATCACCGGGGGTCTCGAGGCCTGTGCCCGTCCCTCCCCGCCCTCTCTCTGCAGCCAGGTGTTGCCAGGACCTCGGCCGTGCCACCCCGCCTTAAAATCCCTACCTGCAACCTTATTGCCGTGAGGCTAAAATCTAGAAGCCACACCTTGGCTTCCAAGGCCCCTCCTGAGGTGTGTCCACGGAGCGCCCAGCGCCCAGGTGGCGTCTGGGGGAGAGGCACCTCCGAGCTGGCAGCAGGGGAGGAGCGGGGAGGTTGGCCCCCGCCAGCTCCTGGGGAGTGAGCCGGCCTGGGACCTTGGGGCACAGGGGCGCCCCCTCCTCTCCATGATGCTTGGCATAGAGTGTTAAAATTGCTGGTTAAGGGTTTATCGTCCCACACATGTGCAAATGCCTTGGGTGCTGAAATCCTTTTCTTCATCCCTTCGTCCTTCTGCTTCACCCCTGGATTCTCAGTGCTTAGCACAGCCCTAGACTTTACCCTGAGCAGGAAGAGCTGTCACTGAAGGGAGGGACACCGGGAGGGACAGGACCAGACCAGGGTTTCGAAGAAATGACCCTGCTGCCGGGAGGAGGGCGGGTTGGGGAGATACTGCCTGAGGCCAGAGGATCTGCACTTCTCATGTTTTTGTTGAAAAACTTAGGCCAAAAAGGATGAAGGGGGATGAAATGAGGCCCCAGCAATGGGGGGGCCCAGGGCTCTCTTGGAGCTGCAGTTCCTGTTTTGACAGCTGCTCTGTGGCTGTGAAGTGGGAGCTGTGGCCTAATAAGCTGTCCACGTGAAGGGCCCAGCCAAAACCACTTGGGGCCTCGGTTTTCCCATCTGAATAACTGGGATATATGAGATAACACCTATAAGGAGTTTATCTTAGCACCAGGTACACAATAGGCACTTATTACACGTCAACTGTTATTATTGTAAAGTGAAGAGGCTACGACTGGAGCAGTAAGAGGGGGCAGATGGGGACAGGTAGATGGGAGGTGCAGCTGGGAAGGAACCCTGATGCTTGGGGGTGGTCCTGGGCCCCCTTCTCTGATGACCCAGACCAGGGCTTAAGGGGATCTGGACACTTCACACCGAAGGGACAGAGCTGACGTTGGCCAATGGAGAAAGAGGAGTCAAGGATGACCCCCAGGATTCTGGAGCCATTCAATGAACACAGAGTGAAGCATGGACTACAGACAAAAGGGCAACTTAGAATCGAGGGTCCAACCTAAGAGGGGTCCACTGGTGCCTCTCGAGCTTAGGAAAGAGGTGCAAGCTGGAGATGCAGCTTTGGACATCACCAGTACAAAGGAAGAAGCTGAGGCAAAGAGTGGAAGTGTGGTTAGAGAGAAACCCAAGGGTCCAGAAAGGAGCCCTGGCTCACATGGATATTTAAGGCACAAGTAGAGGATGCTCAGGAGGGAGACCAAGGAGGAGGACTGGAGGGTGAGAGAGGTGGGGGCACCAGGAAAGAGCAGCATCACAGAAGACAGGAGGCCAGTTCCCAAGTCAAGAGGGACATCAAGTAACTTTTGGATGGATGGATGGATGGATGGATGGATGGATGGATGGATGGATGGATGGATGGGGGGTGGACGGATGGACAGGTGGATGGGTGGGTGGATGGATGGATGGATGGGTGGATGGATGGATGGGTGGATGGATGGGTGGATGGATGGGTGGACGGGTGGACAGGTGGACGGGTGGGTGGATGGATGGATGGATGGGTGGATGGATGGATGGGTGGATGGATGGGTGGATGGATGGGTGGACGGGTGGATAGGTGGACAGGTGGATGGACAGAAGACGGACGGATGGACAGATAGATGGATGGACAGACAGATGGCTGGCTGGATGGGTGGGTGGACAGATGGATAGATGAAAGGTCATTATCAAATGCTCTAAGGAAATCGCATAAGATGAGGACTGAGAAATGCCCCATTCGCTTTAGCCACGTGGAGGGTGAAGAACTCAGCAGGGTCAAGGAAACCATACGGCAGTTGTTTGGGGAATGACTAGCAGGTAGAAACATGGGGACAGAAAGTGTGGATTCATCTAGCAAGCAGCTTAGCTGAGGAGGGCAGGAAAGATGCGTGATTAGTGAAAGGGAGCCCTGGGGTGGGAGGTGTTTGTGCTGTATGAAGATGGAAGAAGCTTGAGGAGGTTGAATTACACAGGGAGAGAGGACCAGGGGGGAGAGGAGGTTCCTAACTGGGGGCAGGTAAGAAACGGACACAGCAAGGGAGCTCCCTCAGGAACCAGCAGGAGCCTAGAGGAGCAAATGGCGCGAGCGGTGGGGGAGGAGTACATGCTCTCGTAAATCACCACCCCAACAGCTCAGGTGTGTTTATAGACAGGGTCGTGAGGACACTTCTGATACCGACTCCAGGTGCAATAAAGCTCCTGTGCAGAGCTGGCTACTTCCCAGTTGCAATAAAAATGTTTGCATTTCAGCTGTTTTGCATTTAACCCTCAAACCCACCCCCTTTCAGCACACAGCAGATTTATTCAGGGCTGAAATGACTCCTTGTTTTATGTGTTCTTAGGAAATTTTCTTCATCAGTATTTTCAAAGAATATCATATACATAACCATAATCTTGTTTAAAGCTTCAGTTGGGAAAATTAAGCCAAGAGGATTCGTAATGGAAAGAAAGGGTCACTGCTTAGCCTCCTCTGGGCGTGGAGGGAACAGCAGTGGGTCTGTTACACATTTTATGTGCGTGTGTCAGGCAGCCACGTAACTGACATTACAGAGAACACTGAGGAATTCTTCCTCCCTCCAGCGCACTCATTCGTTACCCTAAACTTCCATGGAAAAATTCTTCCTTGAAGTGTTCCACGATCTGAGTCAGCTTTGGAGGGAATCTTTTCAGGGAAAAAGTGAGCTAAAATTGCTTCAACTGTTTTTGATGGGTGGAATATTGGAAAACACACTTACTCTCTCTCTTTAAAAGCGAGGGAGGAAAAAAGTTCACCTATTTTTGCACTCGCATTACTCACTAACAGTGGAGCTATAAACTCAACACTTGGCAAGGCTGGGGCTGACGTCTTTGAAGAGGCAAAGCCAGCTGGCTCAAAAGAAAAAGTCCACAGACACCACAAAAGTTTAAATTTCTGCCTCTGAGCCTAAGAGGGAAACATTTCCTATCCAGAATTTCAACAAACCTCATTATAAGAGCCCCACCAAAACGCTTCAGGGATACTGTCACCTGCCATTTCTTTTTATTAAAACGAGCCGTGGGGCTGTGGGGGAGGGTAGGGGGTTAAAAAAGAAGCAGCAAGCAAAGCAACATTTATCACCCAGCAGCACGACGGAAAATGACAAGCTCCCAAAAGTCTGAACTTCAAAGACGGAAGCTCCTACAGAAACACCAGCTGACTCCGGAGACCACCACAGCTTTTCTGGTCTGATATGGGTATTTTAAACCTACATTTGAAGGCACAAATAATAAAATCTCAGGCACCAGGAGGCTGAACAGTGAGTCCATGAACGGAGGCCAGGAAATTCGATTCTTCCAAGCGCACCTAAAAATTCCAACATTTAAGCTTGGAAAAAGAACGGCTCAGGTCTGACCAAGGACAAATTGTGACGCCAACGACCCAACAGGGAGAAGTCAGCCTTGCCCTGGTCCATCTGCACGGGAGGCGCCAGCGAGGCCAGAGGCCATGTCCACCCGAGCCGAGGGTAGGGGTGCGCTGTACCCCGAGGACAGCAGGGGCCGGGAAGCATCCAGACGGGCTTTGGGGATCAGAGCAGCCAAGCTCCAAGCCCCGCCCTGGCCGTTCCTGCTGGAGCTGGCGAGCCCCACCAGCCGCGGGGTCTTCTCTGCGCTCGGGGCAGCCCGGCGTCTCGACACGCAGTGAGGGCAGCGGTGGTGCTGACGGTGTCCCCTCCACCCAAGCTGCCTTCGTTTGTCCCCCTGGTTCCCTGCTGGTTCCCGGGCGAGCCCCTCGCCCAGTGGTTGGGGATCAACGGCGAAATATATTCCAGGGAGCGTGTACAGTCACGCACTCCATAAAGGAGAGTTTATTTGTATTGTTATCTGTTGCATGAATAGGTAACGTATAAAACCCGTGAAAATCCGTATTGCATGCGATAAATTCCGATGAGGGGCGTGGGCCGAGGGCCGGCTGGCTTCCCCGTGGGCCCGCAGCCCTGTGGCCCCGCAGCAGGGCTCCCTGCCCGCTGACCCGAGGGTGGGCAGCCTGGAGCCACAGGCTGCGCCCAGGCCCGCGCTCCCGGCAGGCGGCACAGTCCCCGGGGCAGCAGGGGCCCATCGTCCTGCCGGTCATCGGCCCGCGGACAACAACGCCAGGCCTGGGCAGAGCGGATTCCCGGCTCTGAGAGCCGACATCTGCAGCAGCCTGGAAGAGGGCTGCCCCGTCCCTCCCCGCCTTGTGCCATCAGGGCCCGCGGGCCCAGCTCCCCTCCATGTCCCTCCGCCCACGCCGCGCCGGCTCCAGCTCCTGAAGTTCACCTTTGTAAAGTCTCTCTGTCTAGACAGCTGGTAGTTCTCCCAGCACAGCCCTGACGCCTCAGGTCAGGGAGAGGCGAGCCGGTCCCCGCCTACAGCATCACAACCCTGCTCCAACACGCTGCGCCTGAGACCGTGCTCATCTGTTTCCCATGGAATTTATGAAGGGGGAAGAGAGCCCGTGGGACCATCGCGCATTCCACGTCCCCCGCGTCCAGGCAACAGCGCGGAGCAGCCTGCTTGGAGCTGACGACCCTGCCGAAGGCCTCCGCCCGCTCCTCCTCCCGAGCACGCGAGATCAAAGGCGCAGCCTGGCCTCCGAGGTCACGGTCGTGCAGGGGTGCGGCCAGCCGTTCCGAGAAGGGGCTGTCCGCAGAGGGCCGGGGCGGGAGCCAGCCCGCCCAGCAGTGGAACGCTGGCTCAGCTCGGCCTTTACACTCCAGCCGCTCTGCAGGGCTCTCGGGGGGTGCCCCCACGTGCGAAGGGCGGCTCTGGAGGGATCCAGGTGTTCCCAGCCCCCCAGCCGGCCACAGTTCACAACAGGCCAGCGCTGGCTGCCCGCCGTGCGCAGTGGGGCGTGGTGGGCCCACTGGGTGGGGCCGGGGAGAGGTAACCAAGCTTTGGGCCTGCCCCCATGTGGCCGATCATTTGGGCAACGGACCGACGAGCGGGCGAAGACTAACATGCACGCAGCACTTACTCAACCCAACTAAAGGTGCCAGCTGGTGAAGTGCAAGGACAGCGATCTGCTCTAACGTGCTGTTCCCAGGGGAGTAAAGCGAGTTCCGCGGGGCAGGGAGGAGGGACAGGAGCTAGCCGGGGAAGGCTGGTAGGATTTAGACTGCAGGGCACCCTGGGGCCCTTCGGCAGTCCTGCTCTTGCAGCCCCCGAGTGTCCTTCCACTTACACTCACACACACTCAAATCCAACTGCCGTGCACTGGTAAAGAAGGCACTCTTTGCTGAAGGGTTCCCAAGGACGTGGAGGAGAATGTTCCTCCCTGCAGAGAGCACATGCTTCCCCAGACCCGTTTTCCACACGCGGCTCTGGTCTTTCCCCAGCTTTGGGTCCTCCAGAGGCCCCCGCGCCCCCCGCCACGGCCGCGCAGCTGCTCTCAGGCTCCCAAGCCGTCTTCCCTCTCAGAGCCCGTCAGCTCGCAGGTCCCAGCCAGCCAAAGAGAGCCTGGCCCGGACCTGCTGGGAGGCCCTGCAGCCACGGGGAGCTCCTGCGGGTGCGCGGGGCCTCAGCTCGCGCTGGGGGGCCGGCGCCCAGGAAGCAGGAAGCGCGACAGCACAGGCGCCCAGGCAGGAAGTTCAAGGAGGCCGGGCCTGGCCGCAGGAGCGTGAGGAGAGGGCCATCGGACAACAAGGCGGCGGCGGCCAAACGAGAGGAGGGGTGCCGCGGTGGGCGTTTGGCGGTCCCTGCGCGTCCACAGCCTCTGGGCCGCAGAGACCAGAGCGTGGACTGCACCACAGGTCTGCACAGCCCCTCGTCCTGACGGAATGTTTTCTCAGAGATCTGCTGCCTCCGTGCCACCCGGCGGTGCCCGCCCTGGCACCTGCTGCCACAGCCCCCTCCCGGCACCCACCCGGCAGTGCCCGCCCCGGCACCCACCTGCAGCAGCCCCCTCCTGGCACCCACCTGGCGGTGCCCGCCCCGGCACCTGCGGCCCCAGCCCCCTCCTGGCACCCACCTGCAGCAGCCCCCTCCCGGCACCCACCCGGTGGTGCCCTACCCAGCACCTGCGGCCCCAGCCCCCTCCCGGCGCCCACCTGTGGCAGCCCCCTCCCGGCGCCCACCTGGCGGTGCCTTCCCCGGCACCCGTGGCCGCAGCCCCCTCCCGGCACCTGTGGCCGCAGCCCCCTCCCGGCACCCGTGGCCGCAGCCCCCTCCTGGCACCCACCCGGCGGTGCCCGCCCCGCGCTGGTCTTGGCGTCGTTCTCGTCTCTGCCTTCCCTTCGGGCTGTAAGCCCTTCTGATCCCTCAGGGGCCCGGTGCCTCCCGTGGTGCCCCAGCGCATACAGCCATATGAGTGGACAGGCGCCGAGGGCAGGGTCAGGAGCCCGTCCGAGCCTCAGTTTCCCCACTGTAACGTGGGCCAGGCAGACCCAGCCATCTCTCCACTGTGCTCGTTCAAGGATCTTTGAGTCACCGTCACCTCTTAGTGGAGTAGGTGTTCTGACAAGAGCTGGGGAGGGAGGGGGGAATTGCCATCTCCTGGTCACTCTGGGACCCTGGACCAGGCGATCTGACCAGCCCAGGCCCGCAAGGGGGCTTTCCCGACTGCTGATGGGAACAGCAAGCAGGCCCCAAGCACCCCCCGAGACCCCCCGAGGACCCCAGCCCCCTGGGGTGAGCACAGGAGGGACGATCCCAGTTGCCCACAGCAGAGGGGCAGCTGCGGCGGGTCCTGTGCGCCCCTCCTGGTAGCCTCCAGGTGGCGCTGCAGGACCGCGGCCAGAGCCCTGCTCGAGCCGGGGCGCCCCCAGCGCCCTTCAGACGTGCCCTTGCTGATGCTAAGGCAGGAGACGCCCAAGACGAGTCAAGGCCTAGCCTCTTTCTGGAACCTTCTAACCCATTAACTCAAGTAGCATCTAGCATATACCCGCCACCTGCTGTCAGATTGACACGTCCCCTGGGCCTGGCAGCTGGAACGCGCTCTCCAGGCCCAGCTGCCCGAGCTCAGGGCCCAGAGGGCCCCCGCCTGCCGGCCCCGCACGTCCACACCTGGGCCCCGCCTGGCCGGCCCCACATGTCCGCACCTGGACTCCAGCCTGGCCGGCCCCTGGCCAGCCCCGCAGGTCCACACCTGGGCTCTGGGGTGGAAGCTACACCAACGAGCCAACAAGCCACACAGAGCCACAGGCGGAGCCGCGCTGGGGACACGGCGCCCACGCCTCCATTCCTGTGTGACTCCTGCCCTCGGCTCCGGGGGAGACACATGCCACACACACGCCACAGCATATACGCCACGCACAACATATACATGACACACGCACACCACAGACACACCACGACGTCTATACTACACGTACACACCACACCCAGCCCACACCGTCCCCCGCCACGTGCACGTGCACAGCAGACGGGGCCGCGGCCTCCCCGGGCGCTGCTGGAGGCAGGAGCCCCTCCCTCGAGGCCAGGGCGGGCCACCTTCCCGCTGTAGATGGACCTGTCTGGTCCCACCTGCTTCCGCGGCTGTGCGGGGGCCTCCGGCCTCCTCGTTCCCAGGAAGCCCGCCTGCGCCGGGGGCTGGGCCTGCCCGGGGCGCCCCTCTTCTGGACCGTCCTCACACCCAGGCCCCCGTGTCCGAGCAGGGCTGGCGGCACGAGCAGGAGCACTGGCCGGCCAGGCCGGGGGCTGGCGGGGTGGCCGGAGCCGCACGGTCCCTGCCGGCCTCACGAGCGTGGACCCTGTTCCCTCCCGGGGCCTCCCGGCTTAGCTGCCAGCTCAGCGCTCGGCGGGGCCTTCGGAGGGCAGAAGCTGGGGTGGACTCGGCCTTGGCCGAGGGGAGCGGGGTCCTGCAGGGCCTGGAGCCTGGCGGGCGAGCCTGCTGGGTGCGTCCCAGGGCATGTCGCCTGCCCTGCCGGGAGCTGCAGCAACAGAGGTTACCGCACCTCTCTAAGACGCTTGGACTCTCAGGACAGGAGGGGAAAGTGGCTCTTCTCCTCCCTCCGCCCCCACCCCACCCAGCGGGGAGCCCGCACAGCATCGAGCAAGGGGAGCGGGTGGACCCTGCCCGGGCCCCCCCACAGCTCCAGAGAAAGGGTCCGCTCCAACCAGAGTCAGACCCTGCCTCTCAGCCACGGGTGAGGGCCCAGCCCAGAGACGGGGCCTCTGAGTGCTCGGCTGATTCCAGTTCTCGTCCTCCCTGCGTCTGGCACCTGGGCTTGGCTTCCTTGGGGACCTGCACAGTGTCTCCAGCCATTCTGGGGTCCCGCAGAGGCCCTAACGCAGCGACCTGCAGGTAACAGAGGCTCAGGGAGTGAGAGGTTAAATGGGATGGAATGGACGGCGCCCTGGAGCCCAGGGGTTGACTGCCAGGTCAGGGCCCTCGTCCCCTTGCAGGCCCACGTCCAGAGCTGGGGCCGCCAGGCGCTGCACGAGGCAGAGGCACTGGTAAGGGCGGGAGGGGGCCTGGGACGCGGGCCCCAACCGCCCCCTGCTTGTGCTCCTGGCGCTGGGCCAGGGCCAGCTGCTGATGCTCCCCATGGGTGCAGCCGGTGGGTGGGAGAAGCTTCTGGAACAGAGCCATCGCCTGGGCCACGGTGGCACCCCCCTGCTTGCCTGCTTCCGTTCTCCTTCCTTTCGCAGGGCCTGTTCTTGGGATCTCCCGCTCATCTTCAAGACGGAAAAGCAACCTTGGAAAACCCCAAGAACAGGGGTCGGTGGGGTGGCCGTGCAGGAGGCCGCTCCCTCTGCAGTCGCCACCCTGCAAACAGGAAGACTGGTCCTTCCTGTTTAGACATCTTGTCTGGTAAGAGGAAGCCAAGACCGAAAGAACAATAATAATTACATAAAACTAAGTTAACATCACCAGAATCAAGACCGGCTCTGTTCGTGGACTTGCTGCGGAGCGGCGAGGGCAGGTGGCCCCCGGGGGTGGAGGTCGGCTGATGGGCTGTGGTGCTTGGAAGGCTGGACTAAGGGCGGGGGACCCAGGGGCCTCCCCTGGGTGCCTGAGCAGGGTCCCACGATCGGGTGGGACAGCGCCTTTGGCAGAGGGGAAAGGTGTGGGCGAGGAGGAGTGTGGGCTCTGCTCGCAGCCCGGGTTCGAATCCCAGCCCCGGCTCCTGGATGGCAGACCGGCCCCTCTGCTCCGTGCCAGCTTCCCTGATGCTCAGATGGAGAGAAGAGCCCACCCCTACGGCTGTCGGCTGTCCCGTGGGAAGAAGAAACTGCCGCGGGCGTGGCTCGCGTTCCCCCGCCCTTGAGCCATTGCTCGAGGCTGAGCTAACTTGAAGAGATACCTGGACAAAAGTGCTTCACCTTGAGAAGAGGGCACCGCGTGAGACCAAGGCACCTAGTTTCCACGGGGAGAAGAGACTGAGGGGGCAAGACGTCCTGGGGACGTGGGGGACGCCGGGGTCCGCTGGGTGCTCGGCTGTGTCACGGAAAGGAATTCAAGCCGTGCCCGTGCAGTCAGGCCGGCGAAGAGCTCGTGGAGAACTGGCAGGAAAGAACAGGGGCACACGCCCCGTCCTTCGGGGCGGGGGCTGCCGGCCAAGCCCCTTCGCACGCCCCCTCCTCACGCCGGGGAGGGCCCCGCTGTGCCTGCGCCGTCACCCCACCTGCCGGGTCTCAGGGCCAGGGCTGAGGTTGGGGTTGTCCGCGCCCGCCGGGAGGCCTGTCGGGAGGTGCCCAGGGCCCCCCCTTGACCCGGGGAGCGCTCCGTGGCGCACCTGCGGGCTGCGTCGTGGTGGGCAGCGCCTCTCCGGCTTTGCTCCTGGAGGAAGCCTTCCCCCAGGGCTTGCGGCGGGGTCCACGCCTTGTCCCTGAGGGTCTCCCTCTTTGCCTCTTGCCCCCTTTCTAACCTGCCTGGCTAGGCCTGAGCCCGGGCCCCGGAGCCGCTGGTGGCCTGCCCACAAAGCCCTCGCCCCGTCAGGGCTGGTGAAGGGCCCCTCACGCAGGCCCCGGGGTCGTGACTCCCGCTGACTCCCCCCGGCCCCTGGGAGCTCAGCCCCCGCGGGCGAGCGGCCGGCACTGCGCCTCTGTGCGCGCCGGGAGAACCTGGGAACCACCCTGAACCGTCCCGGACGCCAGCACCAGCCCAGGAGCAGCTCCGCAGCTCGGCGCTGGCGGCGGAGGGGCCACCTCCTTAGAAGCTGAAGGGACGGAGGACGCGCGGGAGTTTCAGCCGCGTCCCGGCAGCCTGTCCCGGGCGTGAGGACTGCGCACAGAGGTGCTGTTGGCGTCTGTGTTTTGTTTCGGCTCCTTTAGGATGTTTCAGCTGGAACCGCGGGAGTGACCTAACAAAGAAGGAAACTGAGGACAAGGGGGACAAAGGGTCTGTCCCCAAGTTCAACAGAACAAGGTATTTGCAAAACCGGAGAGCGGAGTCGAGAGCTCCCGATGCCCCCCTAGATCCACGTTAATTTTGTCTGGGGTCTGTTCATGGTAAGTAACTTGGTTGTGCAGGCCTGTCTTTTTTTTTTTTTTTAATTCAACTGTGTAACAGCTTCAAGAGAAACTACTAAGACATCAAAAGCAGCCTTTTCTGAACCTACAAATTGTGCAGAAAAACAGAGAGGGCGGCTAACTGTTGGGCTGTCAGTATTTCCCACCCGCTGATGAACCAGGAGGCCTTTTCCACCGGACGGTGGAATGACTGAGCTGCTGCCCTTAGACAGGGACAGGCACACGCTCCTCCTTGCCCACTGCTGGTGCACAAACACGTGCCACAAACACGCACGCCCGGGCAGCGCAAGCGTCACATGGGCCTGCACAGCCCGGGGCAATCGAGAACGCCTCTCTCGACCGAAAGAAGGAGCCGTGGTGGAAGGGGGGTGAGTGCTCTCGATGGCTGGGCCCCGCCGCCCCTGCCCGAGGCCCCCTCCCCTGCCCGAGGCCCCCTCCCGCGCGAACCCCAGGGCCGGGGCCGCCCCGCAGACACCTCCCAGACCCTGCAGGCTGCCGCGTCGGCGACATGGAGGCCCCTGGGAGCCAGGAAGCTCGCTCTCCGCATGTCTATTTTGGGCGCTTGGACCCAGCCCTGGAATTTTACAAGCTGGGAGGACTCGGCCTGCCGGCGGCGTTTTCCTTTGGCCGAGCCTCCCCCACCCGCATGTCCCTTTGCCTCGGGACGCCCTGGACAGAAGGCCCGGCACGCCGAGGGCACAGGCGGCAGGAAGCTGGGAGCAGGAGGGCCGCGAGCCCGCAGTGTGCGCCTGCCAGCGTGCCCAAAGGCAGGGCCTCAGAACTGTGTCAGAGTGGAGAGGGGTGCCCTGTCATCGCTCAGCTGAGAACTCCTGAGCCGGTGTTAGGGTGGAACAAGCTGACTTCCCTGGAGAGATGGTCCTGACTCAAAAACACTCTGTCCCAGAGTCACCGTTTATTCCCGACTCCCTCCCTGGCACGGTTTCCCTTGGCCCTGGGACTTTTGTCTTCGACGTGGCTCTATGGCCAGCAAGGAGAACAGAGTGCCCGGCGCCCAGTAGGGGCTCAAGGTCAATGTGTGTGGAATGAATGAATGGACCTAACATTCTCTTTTTTTTTACAAATCAATTTTGTTGATGCATATTAAAAAAGCATAAATCCATCCAAAGTTCACAATCAGTGGTATGGGGTATAATCACATAGTTGTGCATTCATCTCTCCAGTCATTATTAGAGCATTTTCATTATTCCAGTAATAAAAATAATACTAAAAAACAATTCTTCACCTGTCAATCTCTCTTTGGTTCCCCCGTCGTTCATAGCTGCTATTCTGTTTCCGTCTCTCCAGTCTGTGTTTCTGTTTTGTAGAAACTGTCTTTTATAGCATGCTCTTTTGACTCCATCTCACAGGAAGAGCGTGGAGATGGCTCGTGCATCTCTCAGAAGGGAGGTAAAAACCTACTGGCCGAAAACCCGAGGACGCCGCCTTCACACTCTTCGGTTCCTTAAATCCTGTGAGGGGAGGATGACTGCTACGTCAGGATGGACGATCGTAAGAACTTGAGGGGGAGCGGGTGTAGCTCGGTGGTTGAGCACCTGCTTCCCAGGTACAGGTCCTGGGTTCAATCCCCGGTACCTCCTTAAAAAATAAAAAGGACGTGTGGTTGCTCTCACCGCTCAGCAGCTCCCCAGTGACGTGGCACATCCACCACTGACGGGTCCCCATGGCAGCTCCAGGCAAGTCTTCTGGAAGAGAAAGAATCTTGGTGGCATGAGAATGAGCCGTTGGCCAAATTTACAGAAAGCAAGTATTTCAGACATCCCAGATTCAGATCGACTTGCTTGCCTGGCAGTAACCACAGAACCTTAGAGCAGAGCCAGCCTTCCCCACGCCGGCACGACTTACGTTTGGGGCCGGGAGCTGTCCTATCATCCTCAGATGTTCCACAGCATCCCTGGACGCCAGTCCAGATACCCAGTGGAGACCAAAAATGTCTCAGACACTGCCAAATGTCCCCTAAGGAAATAAAATGCTCCGACCACTGAGCTGGAGGGAGTTTAAAGAACTTCGACTTCAGAGATGAGGAATGGGGTGCTTGCAGAGTGTGTTCATCAGCCAAAGGGGTGCTGATGCAAAATACCAGAAACTGGTTGGTTTTTATAAAGGGTGTTTATTTGGGGTAGGAACTTTACATTTACCAGGCCATAAAGCATAAGTTACTTCCCTCACCAAAGTCTATTTCCACGTGTTGGAGCAAGATGGCTGCCGACGTCTGTGAGAGCTCAGGCTTTCTGGGTTCCTCTGGGTTCAGCTCTGTTTTCTCCACGAGGTCAGTTATAGACTATGAGGCTCTCTAGGCTTTGCCTCTCTCCGAAGGTCAGCTGGAGACTATCAGGTGAACGGCTCTGTCTCTCTCCCGGGGTCTCTGCTGTGTCTCAGGAGCTGTCTTTATTCCTTTGTGTTCTTCTCCAGGCTCAGGTCCTCTCTTCCTGGGGCTGGCTTCTCTTTCCTGTGCTGACTTCCCGAGGCTCCAGCTCAAGACTCCAGCATCAAGCTCCAGATCAAAACTCCAACACCAAGCATCTCCAACTGTCTTCTTTTGCCATGTCTTCTATAACTACCCTACAGACGTGGCCCAATCAAAGCCCTAATCATAATTTAATCACATCCAGGTACAGACCAGTTTGCAAACATAATCCAGTATCTGTTTTTGGAAATCGTAACCATATAAACTGCTACAGAGAGGTTGGGTGCGTTTCCTTGCACCTCGGTGGGGCTGTGTGAGTATTCATAGCTGTGGCACGTACATGGACGTAAAAGGTGACATTGTCAGGCCTAAGTGGTTAGGAAACAGATGTGTCTTCCCCATTTTGAGAGTTACGTCCATGCGTCCACTTGGCTAGGTTATGGTGCCCATTTGTTTGCTGAAGCGAGCCCTGGTCTGATTCTTACTGTGAGGGTATTTGATAATAACCTACGGCTGATCACATCTACAATCACCCCAGGAGATTGGCTTCGGCAGTGAGAGTAGTCTCATCCACTCAGGTGAAGGCCCTCAAGGGAGCTGGGATGATCTCAGCAGTTGGAAAGAAGAATTTCTGTTTCTATTTCAGGAGACTAGCTTCCCCTGGGAAATTCATCAAAACCAGCTTGCATCCTTCCCTATGGAATTCAGCCTGGCCAAACCCCACAGTCACATGAGCCAATCCCTCTAATAAATCACATAATATTTACATAATACATCTCCTGCTGGTTCTGTTTCCCTGGAAACCCCTGATGGGTACACCCATGGACTCTGCCTCTGCCCCCCGGCCAAGTGGAGAGAACATCAGGCCCAGAGGAAGGAGAGCCACAGGGCGGAAGGAGCCTGGGTCCCTGCACGGCATGCAGCAGGCTGCCTCTCCAGGAACATCCTCGCTGGACTGTGATGTAAACAGGAAACGGGGAAGCAGGTGTGGCTCAGCTGATAGGGCATCCACCTACCACATGGGAGGTCTGCGGTTCAAACCCCGGGCCTCCTGACCTATGTGATGAGCTGGCCCATGCACAGTGCTGATGCGCGCAAGGAGTGCCCTGCCACGCAGGGGTGTCTCCCGCGTAGGGGAGCCCCACGCACAAGGAGTGCACCCTGCAAGGAGAGCCGCCCTGTGCGATAAAAGCACAGCCCACCAGGAGTGGCGCCGCACACACAGAGAGCTATGCAGCAACAAAAAGGAGACGCAGTTTCCCAGTGCTGCCGAGAATGCAAGCGGACACAGAAGAACAAACAGGAATGGACACAAGAGAGCAGACAACTGGGTGGGGAGGGGAGAGAAATTTAAATTTATTTTAAGTTAAAATTTTTTAAATTAAAAAAATAAATAGGAAATAAACGTTGGTTGCATTAAGGCACTGAGAATTCAGATGGGATGCGTTAAAAAGCCAGTGTTACCTTAACTGGTACACCAGGCTGCTAGGAAAACATAACTCAAAGAGATTTCAGATCTCAAGTGGTCTTGCCTGGGGGAAAATAGCCATGGACGGGCCAGGTGAACAGGACTGCTTGGTTTGGCACAGACCTTCAGCAGCTCCACCTAGACGGCGCGGCTCCAGCCCCTGCTCCCGCAGCGCCCTCCAAAGCAGTTTCTGAGAATGTAATACTAAGCAAGGAGATTTGTGAGCAAGTGGCTTAAAATGGCATGCCCTTGTTTTCAGGAAATAAAGCCCCAACCTGACCATCTTATCTTCCACTTGGAATCCCATATTCAATTTGTCCACCTCTATTCCAGAGATTGGCCCCACCCCTACCGCATCACCCCAGCTTGTCTCTCGGATATTTTCTTCATCATAAAAAAATCATCCTATGGCAATGTACAGTCTTTTACATTTGTAGACAAAAATTAATAACCCAGACTGTGGTGCTTGTATCTGTTTTTTTAGTGGGTGTTTCTCCCAAGAACAGTGACAGGTGCTCAACTGAGACTGGTGAGACCAAGAGGATTCACGATCACCAGCCTCCCTTACTAAGGACTAAGCCATTCTCAAGGGTGCAATCCTGCATCGACTTTGAGAGCCAGAAAGGAAAATTTTGATTACTTTTAGAAGAATCCCTTTGTCTCTGCCCTCAAGAATATTCAGAAATATTTAGATTCAATATCAAAGCACCCATCACCTTGATAAAGGAAATATTTTAATGACCAGAAAACACATATCCATCTTTAAATTGCCGTATGCCAGACAGAAAGCCCATATGTCAAACTGCCTGCTTCAAAGGTCGATCCCTGGTGAGTGGAGTCTGGGCAGTTCAGGGTGGGCAAGCCAAAACGCCCTGTTTTTCAAACTTTTGAGCGCTACGCAGCCTGGTGTCAGCAGTTTTAGGAGGTTGCTCCTCAACCCAGATAGACCAATAACTCTTGAGACTCTGGGGCCCCAGGAGTGGTGGCCCTGTCCCCTGGCCCTGCACGTTGTCTGGTTCTTGCTGAGTGTCCGCTGGTTCAACGTTTGTCCCTCGCAACGAGCCAGTCTCCGCCCCCCACAGCCATGTCCCCTCATGTCCGGCCAACAATTAGAAGTGTACGGGGTTTCGTTTCTTAGCCACCAGCTCGTCACAATTTTACTATCTTTCCTGGGGCTAAGCATAGGTGCACTCCTCGCCAACTCACACCCCCGATTCCAAACCCTACACCCAGGCTAAGCTCCCATTGCGTCTTGGCGCCCCTTCCGCCAGCCCCCTTATCAGTTTCCAGGCTGAGAATGGCCACTCCTTCCCTCTCCGTACAGTGTCTGCACATCCTTTATCTACCTCCTCAACACCACCTTCCCAGATCCCTGCCAGAAACTGCCATGTCGTTCCCTTCTCGGTCCTTGGTATCTGGATCATGCTTCTGGGACCTAATGATTCATTTAAGAAATATTTATTGAGCACCTACTATGTTTGGTAAAGAGTAAGTAAATCAAATGTGGCCTTGCTCTCCAGGGGGCTTGCCCAGCATTATTCACAGCCAAAGCCCTTTCCCTCATCTAGCTCTGGCTTGATGCCATTAAAACCTTCAAGTGTTCTACCTACTGCCCTGGCCCTGCTTCTAAGCTCAAAGGCGATCTTCTAACTGTCACTTGTCTTTCCAAATAGCCTAGCTACATGGAGAGGACTCATCAGACCTTTAATGAGTAAAAGTTTTATTCTAGCCTATACTTCATTCTCTGTGAGCTTGGTTACTGTGAGTCTGCCTCAAGAGGCAGAACAATTCTTGGTATGCTGGCAGCAAGTTCACGAGCATACCAGCCTGAGACCAGACCACAGACCTTTCCAATTCATTGAGAGGAGGTTTCTGTGGGGCTTCCCTGAACTTACCCTCCTTGTCATCTGGTACTTCTGAAACTGATGACAGTAGTCTCATGGCTGTGTGGAAACACAGGGAACCAGCAGATTATGTGGGGCATACTCAGTAGCGTGCACCGCCGGGCCCCAGGGCCTCGTGCCTTGACGGGTTGGAGCTGCTTGGATATCATCTGGCCTTTCCCCTGCAGGGACTCAGTAGGTGTTTGTTCAGGAGCAAAGATCTGACAAATGTCTGACTTAGAGCTTTTAAGAAGCCCAGGTTAATTAAAAGGAGAACATGCTTTCCGTAACTTGAAAACAGTGAGTACAAGACAACTAAGTTAATCAGTCTCCCTGTTCTTGTGCCCAATAAGAGTGCTTTTAATTCAATTACTTTAGCGTCTCTACTAACTCAACAGAGTTTTACAATAATTAGCTTATTCTAAAAAATAAAATAACAGTCAAAGCCTAAGCCAAAAATAAGATAAATCTGAGGGGAATATACAGAGTTTCCTCACGGACAGTGTTTACAGATGGTTCATCCACAAACTCAATGTGCTGAAATCCAGGGATAGCAATTCAGTGATGACAGTGTGACAATTTTCTGTTTGTCCTTCTAAGTCTGCTCATTAATTGGCTAATGTTGGTTTTAGCCAATGCTTGGACCTTAGCCAGACTCTCTAGGCATAAGTGATTATTTTTAAATCATGCACTTATGAAAATTCCAGGGAAGCAGTTGTGGCTCAAGCAATTGGGCTCCCGTCTTCCATACAGGAGGTCCAGGGTTCGATATGCAGGGCCTCCTGGTGAGGGCAAACTGGCCCATGCAAAGTGCCGTACGGGGTGCCGCCCCACGCAGGAGTGCTGGCCAATGTGGAGAGCTGATGCAGCAAGATGACACAACAAAGAGACACAGAGAAGAGCAATAAGAGACTCAGCAAGCCAGGGTGCTGAGGTGGCGCAAGAGAATGATCTCCTCTCTCCCACTCTGGAAGGTCCCAGGATCGGTTCCCACTGCCTAATGAGAATACACGCAGACAGAAGAACACACAGTGAATAGACAGAGAGCAGGCAATGGGGGGAATGGGGAGAAATAAGTAAATCTTTAAAAAAGAAAAAAGAAAAGAAAATACTATTTCACATACAATATCTTCAGTACTCCTTCTAACACTTGGTACTCTCACCTCCCATCGCCTTAGAATTCCCCGACTCTACCCTCAGCCCTATGTCAACCTGATCCCCACATCGCAGTTTCTCTCTCGTGGAGTGGTAAATGATACTAGAAGAAGAGGGCAGGGCTGAATCTTGGTGCCATTCTGGAAACTTGGTAGACGCTAGACATGTGGACACGCTTATGCTCACATGGCATGCTTTGGAGGGACAGGACCGAATGACCAGCGCCTGCGTGACGAGGCTGAGGCTGACCGAGTCTTCCATCCACACTTGTCCCCAGTCTCAGGTGTCCTCGTGGAGGAGACATCGAATCCTAAAAGATGCTTCCCATCCAACCAAGGACAGCAGCACACGCCAGGAGCAGGCTGTCCCCGTGAGGACTCCCTCCCCAGGCCGGCAGGGGTGACCTCTGGAGGTGAGCTTTGAGGAGCTCAGCTGTCTATTCTGAGAGTCCGTGGGTCGCTGAAGTTTGGTGTGGAAGGGGTCTAGCCAAGAGGTGAAGGCCAGATGCAAAGGGAGGCCACACCCAGCAAGCCAGCCTGGGGGGGGGGGGTAGCGTCAGGGGACGAGTGGGAGGGTAGAGTTACCTCCAGCCCTTCGCAGGGTACTTCAGGGGAGAGATGAGCAGGAAAGGCACTAAAATGCTCCCACTGCTCTATTGCCCGGGTGAGAAGTGGCCCTCGGGCTGGACATATTAGGACTTAAGTCTCAGTTTATTCTAAATCTTCAGCTTCTCAGATGTGGGCTTCTTTCCATACCTGCCCCACTATCTGGAAACCAGAATGACCCTCTGCTCCCCTTGTGCTCATATTCAAACTGTGTTTCTTCTCCATGCATTTCTTCACCAACCAGATTATGAGCCTCTCAACAGCAGAGAGCATGTTTTATTCATCATCATATCAACCACTCAATAAACTTTTGTTGTGCAATAATAAGTACATTAATCATAAGAAAAAGATGAACAACTCCCCCAGTGCCAGGCATTTTGCTTGGTGTTTGCTTTAATGATTGCATTTACTTCTCAGGAGGAACCAAAAAGAGATAAAGATAGATAGACATATAATGTAAATATTATGAGATTTATTACAGGAATTGGCTTGCTCGACTGTGGGAATTGGAAAGTCCAAATTCCACAGGGCACGCTGCAACCTGGGAACGCCAGCGAAGATTTTGCTGAGTTCCCCAGGAGAAGCTGGCTGGCCGAACTAGAGAGAGACTCTTCTTTCTGACCATGGAAATCATCAGTTCTCCCATTGAGACCTTCAGCTGATTGGATGAGACTCCTTTCATTGCAGAAGGCAAACACCTTTGGTGATTATAGATGTAATCAGCCAAAGATGCAATCAACGGACGGATGATTTAAAGCCGTCTGCAGCAATCAGGCCAGTACTTGCTTGACCAAACAGCGGGACACCACAACAGACAAGTTAACACATGAACTTAATCATCACAGTTATACAAAATGCCATCTCCATTCAAAAGCTGAGAACACGGAGTGTCAGAGAGACTGACCGGCATGCCCAAGTTCCGCCAACTGGTAACACGGCGGTCCTAACTCCAAACCAAACCTGCATGACACCAAAATCAGGGCTTACTCCACAAAGGAGCCTTAGAAGCCAACTCTGGGCGTAAAGATGGAGAACGAGCCTATTCTGGGGTGATATGAGGAGAACTTAAAGATATGAGGGGGAGAGTCAGAAAATTTAGGAATATGAAACTGCCCTGCTCTTTGAAATATCCAGACACAGTGTTAAGAAGACGAGTTGACCTGTGTAGGCTTTTCCTTGTCTCCTGACTCTCCAGAACTAGCTGGAGTAGCACATTCATGATCCTCTGGGCAAGCACAAAGATGTCTATTCTGAGAGGCCGTGGGTCGCTGCAGTTTGGTGCGGAGGGGGTCTACCCAAGAGGTGAAGGCCAGATGCAAAGGGAGGCCACACCCAGCAGGCCAGCCCTAGAGGGTGAGCGGGGGCAGCGTCAGGGGACGAGTGGGAGGGTAGAGTCACCTCCAGCCCTTCGCGGGGTACTTCAGGGGAGTTCCTCAGAGCGCCTCTGGGAAGTGCAGGAAGACTGGAGGTGCCCGAGCACCCCGAAGTTGTGAACGAGGAGTTCTAGCTGGAGCAGCTGGAGAGCTCAAAAAGGGGGCTCATTAGTTCTTGGAGTCCCTGTGGGAAAAGTTGTAAAACCACTCTCATGCGAAGTGAGCCTCCAGCTGGTGGAGATCCCCGGGGAGACCCCACCAGACTCCTGGCCGAGCCCGGCCTGAGACGCCCGGCGCCCGGGCTCCTGACAGTGCGCCGGAGCTCGCAGCGCCTTCCCGCACTTCTGCCCCATCTCCTAACAACCGGGAGAGGAGGATCATGCACGTGTTTGTATCCCTGGGTTACAGGTGAAAAAGTCGGACTCGGGAACCTTCCCAAGGCCACGCGGCTTGCACCTGGACACCAAGCCAGGTCCAACCACCACTCCAGCACTTTCCTGAGGCACAGTGAGCAATGGTGTGGACTCGGTGCTGGAATTAGAAAGGCCCTCGAAGGTTATCTAACACCCCCCACGACCCCCCAAGCAGGGGTCTCCCCCAGCGAGCCTTGCTTCAGCGTTCTAAGCCAGACACAGTCACATTCCGAAGAGGCAGCCCACACCATTTCGGGGTGACACTCATCGTTATCATGCTTGTCCTCATTCATTCCCTTGGGGCAGGGGCTCCACGTGAGCCTAAACTGAGTCAGCTCAGCCATGACTGCAATGCTCTGGGAGAATGAGAGGACAGGCCAACGAGGAGCCTTTGCCAAAGCCTCACTGGGGAAGCGGACTTGGCCCAATGGTTAGGGCGTCCGCCTACCACATGGGAGGTCCGCGGTTCAAACCCCGGGCCTCCTTGACCCGTGTGGAGCTGGCCCATGTGCAGTGCTGATGTGAGCAGGGAGTGCCCTGCCACACAGGGTGTCCCCCACACAGGGTGTCCCCTGCATAGAGGAGCCACACACACAAGGAGTGCACCCCGTAAGGAGAGCCGTCCAGCGTGAAAGAAAGTGCAGCCTGCCCAGGAATGGTGCCGCACATGGAGAGCTGACGCAACAAGATGACGCAACAAAAAAAGAAACACAGATTCCACGTGCCGCTGACAAGAATGCAAGCGGACACAGGAGAACACACAGCGGATGGACACAGAGAGCGGACAACTGGGGGGGTAGAAATAAATAAAAAGTAAATAAAAATAAAAACGAAGAGGCCTCACTGGCTCCTGCAGAAAACAAGGGTAGCAGGCTCACTGGTTTACTTCCAAACAACCAGGGCCCACGTGGCATCTTTTTGGTGGGTGGGTGAGGGGCTTGTCTGCCTCTTCTCTGGTGGAGGAAACATCTGCCATGTGTAACAGGATAACATGAGTATCCGGGAGACAGAACGCTCCGAGAAATCAATAAGAGAAAGTCAAATCCATGGAATGAAAAAAAAGAAAGATGTGAACAGGCAAGTCACAGAAGAGGAAATGCAAATAGTTTCATGTGTCCAATAACACATGAAAATGTGCTCAACTTTTCCAAGGGCCTGGAAATGAAAGTACAGTGAGATGTAGTTTTCATCCTGACAAAAAGTGCTGAGGATGATATGGGAAAACAGGCCCCATAGTGAAAATGCATACTCATGAAGTACACTTCACTGTACTTATTAAAATTAAAAATGTGTTCTCTTAGACCTGTGCCCTCCCAGACAGCAGCCACTAGCCACATGTGGTTAAATTTAAATGTAAATTAATTAAGATTTTTAAAATTAAAGCTTTGATTTCTCAGTTGCACTAATTACATTTTAAGAGCTTAAAACCCATATATGACTAGTGGTTACTCTATTGGACAGGGTAGAATAGACTATTTCCATTATTGTACAAAGTTCTATTGGACAGAGCTGCCTTAGACCCATAAATTTCTCATGTAGGTATTAAACCTTGGAGAAATGCTAGCACTCTGTGGTGGTTTGGAGGTGTATGTATCCTAGAAAAGCAGGTTCGTAAAGTTAATTCGTTCCTGTGGATGTGAATCTATTGTAAGTAAGAGCTTTTCTTTCCTTTCTGTTTTTTAAGTAGGGCCTTTTGAGGGGGCTTCTTCGGCTAAGGTGAGGCCCGCTTCCATCAGGTGGGTCTCCATCCTCTTGCTGTCCTTACAAGCACGATGAAATTCACACCCAAGGAGAGAGCCACGGGAGCAAGGAGCTGAACATCCACGGAACCCGAGGAGAAGGGAGGGGCGGGATACCCGCCCTGTGCCTTGCCTGGTGACGAGCCGAGGACCAAGGGCCGCCAGCAGCCAGCCCGGAAGCCACAGTCTTTGGGGAGATGGCAGCGCCTTGATGACGCCTTGATTTGGACTTTTTCCCAGCTTCAGACTGCGCGCGAATGAATTCCCATCGTGTAAGCTGAATCACGTCATCATATTTGCCTGGGCAGTCTAGGAAACTAAAACACACCTGTACCTAAAGTGGCATGTACAAGGGTTTTCCTGAAGTGTTGTTTGCAATAAGAGAAAAGAGAAAAACTGGAAACAAGGGCCCCTGATAAAGGAATCATGGTGCATTTATTTATGCGATCATTTGTATGCAACGGTAAAAAAATTTGAGGTGGTTTTCCATTTTGGTAGCCTGAAAAGATCTCTAAAACATATCGTTAAACAACAAAAAGCCAGTTACAGAATAATCATATGCCTATTTGTATAAAAAATCTTAAAAAACAAAACTACATATTTCTGTACATGTATGTGTGTGTGTGTAAACACGCAGAAAAAGATATGACCACAGTAAATGTCTCTGGGGAAAAGAGTAGAAATGGGTGGTGGTTGAAGGGGAACATTTACTTTATCTCCAGTGTTTGAATGTTTTTGAACAAGAATATAATAAAATTATTTTTTAAAAAAATCCATGTGATGGTTAGGCTAATGGGTAGTAGTTCCCAGGTGTTTGGTCAAGCAAGCACTGGGCTAACTGAAACACAAGGGCATTTGTGGGCTTTAGTCACCAGTGACTTTACTGCATAGATGTCTGATTACATCTACATCGACCAGGGAGTTTGCCATCAGCAATGAGTGACGCTTTATCCCATCAGTTGAATGCCTTAAAAGGAGAAGTGATTCCAGCATTCAGAGAGAATTTCCCAGCTCGCCTTTGGATGGCCCGCGTCTCCTGGCAACTCATCAAGGACGCTCACTGGTCTCTCATCAGAGCCCCTGGGTGCAGCCTCCCTGTGGAGCCTGGACTTGTGCATCCCCACGGCCACGTGAGCGACTCTGATAAAATCATATACTACTGGCAGATACCTCCTGTTGATGCTGTTTCCCTAGAGAACCCTGCCTGATACAATCGTAACACAGGAATGGAGGGAACGGCTCGACCCGTCTTCAGAACATGTCTGGCACTTGCTGTCCTCTCTCCTGGTCCTGCTGAATCACACTGCAGCCCGGGCCGATTCTCCCCAATGTTGGGTGGTCTAAGTTTGAAAACACCAACTGCGCCCAGAGTTGCCCCAGTCGCCTTGACAGGAACCAGCGGCGAAGGCTGGAGCTTGGTTTGAGTAGCCTGAAGGACGAAGGGGTTCTCCTGCTGCGTGAGGCACCGATGGGCCCTGGCTGTGCCTTCCAGACCCTGGGCAGGGAAGGTGCCCGTTCACCTCCACCTGCTGCCAGGCTGGGGCTTCGTGCCCCTCAACAACCCAAGTCAGAGATACCCGGACGTGCAGAACCACACTGTCCAGAGTGAGGTCTTTCAGGATCTGAGAAAGCAAAGGTCCCTTTGGAGATGCAGTGGAGCTTTGGAGTGGATGTGCCACCGAGGCTGGAGAGCCCAGAGTGAGAAGAGACTTGGTGAGGGTAACGCAAGACTGGCATTATGATGCTGAGACGAGAAGAGAGATGGGTTGGTCCAATGACCCTCTGAATATTTTTTCCTAAAAAATAAAGGGAAACAGTTGTCTATTCCGTGAGCCATTCTGAGCCTCAGAGTTAGTTCCTGCGGATGGAGTAGGGCATAGCCTCCGAATAGCCCCCGTGGCTGTGAGGGCCGAGTGATTGCCAGCTGTTGGCCCCTGGCTTAGGGCACCAGGTAGGGAGAGCCCCAGCCCACCTGTGCCCCCGGCTAACGATGTCCTTGCGCATGTGACGTCAACCTCTCTGGCGAATATCCTTCTCACCTCCAGGGGTGTTGAGAGTGTTCAATTTTAAAACATACATAAATGTAATTTTGGAAATAAAAATGCCAGCGGTCCTGAGCAGAGTTAGGGCCTCCCGACATAGAACCAGCAGCCCAAGACGAGACCCTGGCGAGCGGTGCGGCTGCAGCAGCCCCAGAGCACCTGTTGCTGGCAACACCCGGTCCACATGATTTCAGCGTTGGCTCTCACATGACACATACCTGGAGGGGAGAGGAGGGGGCACAGGGGCTCAAGGAGGCTGCAGCATGTCAGAGACGCCTTCTTCAGGCCCTCAAGAGACTTGGAGAAATGCAGGACAATTTGGAGTAAGGATGGAGTTGGAGAAATAGTATTTCATGACCATGAAACATTTTGTCCCTAGACTGGTTTTGACTGGGAAACACTAATTGCTCATTTAATCCCACATTCACTCACTCGAGATAGAGTCATCGAGCAGGTCCTCTGGGACAGTGCTGAGGAAGCAAAGATGAATCCAAGGCAGGCGTGTACCTCGAGAACTCTGTGATAGGAGACCAGTCAGCGACTATCACCTACCACCCGGCGCTGCCTCCCTGGGGCCCAGGGCTGCCTGCTTGTCAGCTGCGGCCGACTGTCTGCTCCAGGCCGCCACCCACCCCGGAGTTTCCCGGGCTTGGTCCTGCTCAGCCCCTGGGGTATATCACACCACTCTCTCTCTTTCATCAAACTTCTTGCCTGAACTGTGATCGAGGATTGCTACCGCCCCTGGACATCATCTCTGATTCATCTTCCATTCACTCGATATGTATTTATTCAGCTCCTACTATATGTCCCATTCTAGACACTCAGTTTGAGATGTGAATAAAGCAGACAAAGTTCCTGCCTTCAAGGATCTTACGTTCCAGGATAAGGATGCGCTGTAAAGCAAATAAATAAAATTGCTGTGATGAGAAATGAAGCCAGCCAAAGGGATAAAGAGTGATGGGTGGAGGAATCAGATAATACAGCTGGGAAGGCCTCCCTTGGAGCAGGGGCCTGAGGGTCTGGGGCAGTGAGCCACGCTGCCCGGTGTCTAGGGGAGAGACACCAGGTCCGGCAGGGGGAACAGCGAGTGCTCGAGCTGGGAGCACACCTAGAACAGCGACGAGACCAGCGTGGTTATGGCAGTGCGAGCAAGAGGATCAGCCAAGTTCAGGCACAGAACGGGCCCTTTCCAGCAGGGCCTTGTGGCGTTCACCCAGAGTGAGATGGGAGGCCACGCAGGACGGAAGGAGCTGGCTCCTGCGGGCTCGTGCGGGGGAGATGACGGCAGCAGTCCAGAGGCGAATGCGGGAATCCAGGTGAGAGGTGAGTTGGCCTGCCCCTGGGACCTAGCCAGAGGATGGTGAGGAGCGATCACATCCGAGTTGTAGAGAGCAGAGCCCGCGGAGGACAAGACGAACGGCCTTCAGACCTGCTCTCAGTCGAGTCTAGAAAGGGACAGAGGACACAAAGCCAGAAGCAGTCTCTGTGGCTCAATCCAGCTTGCTAGTGCCAAAGGCAGCCACCGTCATCATGACCGGGACCGACGGCGATGCTTCAAAGAGGCACCGATGATGAGATGTCTGGTTTTTATTTAATAACCTGAGCAAACTATTAAATCATGACAGAAACCAAGATGGAGGCACTATTATCACAAAACAGATTTACTCCAAGAGTTCAGCCAAGGACTGACTGCAAGTCCTCTTGAGGATCTAACAGCTAAAAATTATTGCAAAGGACCCAGGCCAAAAATCCATGTCCTCATCCTGCAAATGGGGTCAGAGGGGCTGAAGAGTGTCTGCATCCCCTCAGTACTGCCAGAGAGAATACTCGGTGAATAGAACTTTTGAAAGTCTCTGATCTGGTCACTGTCAGAAAAGCAAGACCATTCCAGTGGTTCTCAAAAGTTCTGTTCATGGATTAGGCCTAAAGCCAAGCAAAATAGCCAGCCCAGCCCTATGATATACGCTCTCAAGTCAGCCTGGCCAAAGGGCACGGCCAGAGGGTCAGTAAGCAGGATATTTGGATTCTGGTTCAAGTTCTTCTTTGATTTAATGTGTGACCCATTTTCCCTACTGATAACACTAATAATGATATCTTCCCTTTCCTCCCTTGCAGAAGAGAAAAGGCTCTCAATATATCCAAATACTAATGGAGTGCTTGGCAGGGACCCAACAAAGTAGGCTCAGTTGCTGTCTCAGTAGAGGAAAGACAAGATAGTGTGAGGGCAAGTGCAATTACTTCACCTTGCATAAGAGCAGTGCTTTCATGGTCAAAGCACTTTCTAACCATTATTATTGAGTAAAACACAAGGAAATCCACTGTTACTACTTGCGTTCAACATTGTACAAGAAAAAAATAAGAGGGGAGAGATCAGACAGGGGGACTAAAACTGTCTTTATGAACAGATGCACAATTGTTCCATGTAGAAAATACAAAGGTATCCACTAACTATGGGACTGATAAGTGTATTTATCATGGTCACTTGAATACAAGGGCAATATACAAAAATTCAATGCATTTCTATATAATAGCAACAAACAATTAGAAAATGAAAAATTTTAAATGCCATTTGCAGTAACATCAAAACCCATCAAATATCTGGGGAAAAGTCAAATAAAAAATGTATGAGACTCCTACAATAAAATTCTGCAAAGTGTTGCTCTAAGTTAATTAGAGATATATACCATGTTCATGAATTAAAAGAGTCAATATTTTTAAGATGTCAATACTTCCTAAAAAATCTGTAGAGCTGATGCAATCACAATCAAACTTTCAACAAGCTTTTTTGGATACATTGAGAAGCTGATTTTAAAACTTACACGGAAATGCAAAAGACCTAGAATAACCAAGGATATTTTGAAGAATAAGAAAAAAGTGGAAAGACATATACTAACAATGTCAAAGTACAGTATTTCATTTAAAAGTTACAGTAATTAAGACAGTGTAGTATTGGTGCAAGAGAAGGCATATAGACTAATGGAACTGAATACAGAATCCAAAATATATATATATGGTCATTTGGTTTATGGCTGCAATTCAGAGAAAAAAAAAGATTGGTCCTTTCAATGAGCAGCTGGAGCAATTGGATATCTGCAAGGACAACATGAACCTTGGTCCTTAGAGGGCTTTGAAGCTGTAGGTACCCCAGAAGAACATGTTCTTAAATTTAATCCATTCCTGTGGGTGTGAACCCTTGTAAATAGGTTCTTTTTTTTTTCCTTCTTTCTTCTTTTTGTTTTTAAGTAGGACCTTCTGATGAGGCCATTTCAGTTAAGGTGTGACCCACCTCATTCAGGATGGGTCTTGATCCTCTTCCTGGAGTCCTTGTAAGAGAAATGACATTTAGACAGAGAGAGGGAGAAAGCCACAGGAGCAGGAAGCTGAGGTCAACAGAACCTGGAAGAGCAGGGGGAGGCCAGCAGGCACTGCCATGTGACGAGCCATGTGACGCGCCTAGGACCAAGGGCTGCCGCTAGCCGGCCCAGAACGCCACAGTCTTGCGGAGGAAGCATCGCTTTGACAATGCCTTGATCTGGACATTTTCCCAGGCTCAAAAACCGTAAACCAAAAAATTCCCATCGTTTCTGCCAACATATTTCATGGTATTTGCTTGAACAGCCTAGGAAACAAAAACAATCCCTAATTCAATCCATACACAAAATTAATTTGAGATGAGTCATAGACTTAATAGCAAAGAAAAAAGAACAAAACTTCTAGAAGAAAATATCTTCATGATCTTAGGAGAAGGCAAAGATTTCCTAAATTAGACACAAAAAGATTAACAACAAAAGAAAGTTTGCTAAATTGGACTTCATTAAAATTAAGAACTTATGCTCATCAAAACATACTATTAAGAGTATTAAAAAAACACACAAAAAACAATCCACAAACTGGGAAAAGATATTTGCACTATATATATATATATATAAGTGAAATGTACCCCAAAATATATAAGGACTCCTAAAAATCAACAATAGAAAGACAATCAACTCTCTCTCTGCCTAGAGGGACCTGCACCAAATCTCAGTGTGTATTTCCATTCTTTCTCTCCCAATTCTCAGCATGCTCTGTTCTTTCTCCTATTTCCCAAATGAATTCTTTTTACTGACCTAACTTAAAAAAAAAAAAGACAATCAAGCCCATTTAAAAATGGTCAAAGTTCTTGAACTACACTTCACAAAAGAGGCTAAATATGATGAAGACATATGAAAAGGCACCCAGCATCATCACTTATCAGGGAAATGCAAACTGAAACCATAGTAAGATACCACTACATCTCCACGAGAATGGTTAAAATTTAAGTTATTGACAATACCAAGAGACCACAAGGAATAAGAAGCAACATGAACTCTCATCTACTGCTGGTAGGAGTGTAAATTAGATTCAGCCTCTTTGGAAAATGTTATGTCTAATAAAATTAAACATATACCTTTCCTTTGACCCAGAACTGTGACTCCCAGGTCTATAACCAAGAGAAATGCAAGGACATGAACAACAAAAGACATGCATAAGAATATCCATATCAGCCTTACTCATAACTCCTAAGACAGTAAACAACCCAAACATCCATCAACAGGTAAATGGATAAGCAAAGTGTGGAATACTACTCAACAATAAAAAAAGAAAAAATCTGCCAGTACGTGCAACAACATGAATGAAAATCACAGAAATTATTTTGAGAAAAAGAAGCCAGACACAAAAGGAAGCATAACATAGGGTTCTATTTATATGAAGTTCAAGAAGAGGTAAGCCAAAAGAAGTCAGACTAGCAGGATGACAGAAATATTTAAAATTTTGATCTGGGTGGTGGTTGCACTGCAGTGTACATATGGAAAAAATTATCAAGCTCCACACGTAGGGTCAGTGCATTTACACACTTTACTAAACAGATATTTTATCTCAGTGAAAAGTAATTAATAATAATAAGGAAGAGGGTCAAAGAATACCTCCCACCTAGATTAACATTTCCCAAACAGTATATTAAGACACACTAATGCTGCATAGGACATTAACAGGCATATCGGGGGGAAAAAGGAGATAGTTCCATGTTCAAATAAGTTAGTGAAAAACTGGATTAAAAAGATAAATATGTTTTTTTTATTGCAAGAGTTCTCAGAGCTTTTCTACATTAAAGTTTTGTAAATCATCAAAGGAAAGGAGCTTGTGTGGTACAGGTGCTCTGCAAAACACAGTTTTGGAGGTACTGACTTGGGATAATATGAATAAAAGCATAACTCAATTTATACTGCCGTTCGTGTGTCCATTGGTCCTATGGGAAGCAGGCTCCACGATGGAGTAAGAAGTCCAGGAGATTTACCAGCTGTCATGTCTGTGGGAGGCAAAGGGAAGAGGAGGCAGGAGTAGGCAGGGAAGCTTTCAGATTGCAAAGAGGTGGAGAGGAGATGAGGAAGGAAGGATTGTGTAGGAAAGGCTTCAAGCTGAGAAAGTTTTGGTCAGCCCAAGGGACAACGCCACTGACAAACGTCCCTGAGAGGAATCCCAAGTTGGACAGAAATAGCCAGGCTCTCCCACCCTTTCTCTGTCATTGCCCTGGGCTGCCTGGGAAGAGCCTGGCCAAAGCTAAACAGGGCAGCTGGGGGCTGCCAGCCAACTGTATCCTCCAGTGGATGGCAAGGTATTTCTTAGAGGGAGATCTGAGGGCCATACTCAGATGGTTATCACATGGAGCCTACAAATTCTTCAGGAAAGACAGAAATTCTCACTGCTAGATTCTAAGAAGAAAGGGTTACATGAGCCTTTTCTCAGAGGCATTGAAACAAAAAAATAAATACAGGGAGAAACATTGGAGCAAGGCATCATTTGATGGAGTATTGTAGAATTTGTTTTCAGCTAGCTGATCCTTCTTGCCCATAATCATATTAAATTGAGTGAAGGAGTTCCTTGCCCTTAGCTAGAGTATAGCCTGGAAATGCAGAGAATCTTGGACATCACCTGGAAAATTCCACCTCTTGTGTAGACTTTCCAGCCCCTCAAGTACTCCTACAAATATGAAGGCACACAAGAAAGGCTTAAATGACACACAGGGGCTGGGGTCAATGCTGGCTTGCTGACATCACCCCTGGGGGTCAAATAAGTCCATGGGGGCCTCCGGGGTCAGCCTACCCCTGTCCAATCCCCAGAGTCTCCACCATCCCTACACTCATGACCACTTACCATTTCCAGCCTCCAAAAGGAAGCACCCAGAGTCCCAGTGTCCCACCCATGGGTCCCCTCCTCCATACTGATGAAATCCCCCTTTCCCCTTTTCCAGTGTATTGTCTTCCTTTACCTTCTCTTGTGTTTCAAGACCATTATTCCTCAGAATATTTGACTTTATGTTCCACATGGCATGATCCCTGGCCTGATACTAATTCTTTAGAAGAGATAGAGGTTTGAGGTCCTGATTAGCCAAAGAGCATTGACAAGTTGGGAACAGAAGACTGCTCTTTCAGGGTTCCTAGGGACTCCTGATTTACCTACTAATTAAAGGAAGGATCACAACAAGGAACTTCAAAGATGCTAAGCTGCGGCTTATTGGAATATGTCTGGGTCCACTCAGACTCTTCAACCAACTCATGGGTAGAAATCAGAGAGAGCTGGAAGAGGAGGATGGGACACCAATGCCAATGGCTATGTGGGAAGTTACCCATTAACCCAAACCCACAAAAGTGCCATCAAGTTCAAGTGTCTGGTTCCAGTTGCCTCACCAACATCAGTTCCTGGACAACATTCAGTGGAAAAGCCTATTAAGACTCCCATGATTTTCAAGTTTCCACTGAAAAAATTGTTTCAAGCAAAAAATAATAAGCTTCAGGCAATAGTTGTAGGCTCAATCTTAGAGGCATCATGTGCCTCAAGTCTCCTAACCGATCCTAACTCTCAAAAGACCTCCTCCTCCACTGCCAGAAAAAGCATTACAGTCAACTTGGAAAAGCGTCTTCATCCACAAAATCATCTATTTCAGCTAGCTCTTTCTAGAGATTGGTAGAAATATGTGTGGTGACCCAGATTATTGGTCTGCAAAGCAGATTCCCTTAGAGGCGTCAGAACCCTGAATTTACTCAGCTTTAGGGAAGCTGTGTGCCCAATGACATGATCACAGCAAGGACTGAAGAGATTTTGCCAAAGTCAAGAAAACTCTCTTCATGTCACCAAAAGGGTTCAGATAGAATAGGCAGAAATGGAGAAATCAGCACACACCAAGACGTGTACTTGCTTCCCTTTACAGAAGGGATCCCATAAAAGGAGAAAAATCCGAAAGATTTCCCAGAGGAAAACATACAGCAAGAGGTTCACCACAAAGAAACCAGAATCTTCCTGGCATGAGACTTACTGTCTTTAAGATGGGAAGATGACATAAACCAGGTCTTTAAGTTTTCATGATAAAATTATTCAATACCCTGACAAAAGACCATTCTGCAAAATAAAACCATTTTTAGACAAGCATGAAATCAGGAAGTTTTTCACTGAGAAGGAAACATTTCTGAAGGAATTACTAGAGAATATATTTCAAAATATGGAAAAATGAACTCCAAATGGACAAGGAAATGGAATATAAGGAGTGGTATACAGTGAAGGTAGAAAACCATATGGGTAGACATAGCTAACTGTAAAAATGGTATTATAATGCCTAGTGTACCTGGAAAGAAAGTACCCTTTTAAAAGAAGAAGCATAAAGTAAAAACACAGACAATAAAAAGAAAGAAAAAAAAGAAATAATAGACCAGTAAACAGAGGACTTGGGATGGTAACTCAAAACATTTCGAAATTTACTTAATTACAGAGGCAAAGATGGGAAACATTTAGGAGAAATTCATTCTGTTACATGTAGAATTAATGAACTATGAATCAAAGAACATGTGATTTTAATTTCAACACCAAATTACCTAACAGAGCCCCCAAACAACATAGTTTGCTCATTAGATTGCAAGAATTAATCTAAGTAAGGTTTCCAAAAGTACATCTTGGAAAAAAATAAAACCCTTAATATTAAGGAAAACTCAATAAACTACAAGTGTTCCTTTGCTGGCACAGACAACAGGAGCACATATCCATTGCTGAAAACACCAAATAAGCTTAAAGTTCCCAAAATTTCCACTGCCCATAAATCCTCAACGTTTCCATTTGGATGCGTTCCTCTTCAGGGGCCACACCTGTCTGGGAGCCCACGAGGCACACTGCCTCTTCCCCGTGCAATTGCTGCGGGGCCACACGATGGTGTGGATGAGTGATTCTCCCCCACATCTACAAGGACACCTTGTCCAAGAGGCTGCCCTGGCCCCTGAGGGTGTAGCCTGGAGTCCAGAAGCATCTTTGCCTTAGGGTAGGGTGGGGCCTGAGCGGGTGTTGATTGGGGAAGGGCGTGATGGAGCCTTCTTGGAAGCTGGAAATGCTGGATGTCTTGATCTGGGCGGTGATTCCACGGATCTCGATGTCTTTAAATTTTCATTTGTTAATATCAATTAAAAAGTCAGAAAAGACAAAAGAGAGGATGGGAGGAGATGAACTGGAGATGGCAAGCAAAGACTTTCTCAAGGAATTTTTCTGTAAAGGGAAGCCAAAGAACTAGGTCAGTGGCTGGAAGCAGACGTCGGGTCAAGAGAGGTTGTTTAAGTGGGGCACGGTACAACATGTTTCTGTGCTGCGGGATGGATCCAGGAGGGAGGGGACACTGATTATGAAGAATAGTGCAGGGATAATTGCTCAGCAGGGACTCCAGTTCAGGAATATAATGCTTGTCTTTGATGGACAGAAGAGAAGACAAGGGGGGCATATGACTGACGGTGAGAGCAGCGGCAGTTCTTTCCTGATTACTTCCAGTTTCTGTTATTGATACAGACAGTAAGATATGAGCTTAGAGTGAGCATGGAGAGGGAGGTGGTGAAGAAAGGAGAACAGCAGAAGCGTGAGATAATGATGGGGGAAAGTGGGGAGGTGGATGTGCTGGGCTTGCCAGGCAGTTGCAACGAGAGCTCGTGCAGCTCGTGCGTCTGAAAGGAGGCCGCTCAGCATGGTGGGTGTTTTCCTCAGCCGTGAGCAGTTGAGGCAAAGAGCAGGCAGGTTGCTGGATTCAGCCAGAGTGGAAAGGCTGGCCAGGTGACTAACACGAAGGAGCAAGAGAAGGCAGGGCGTTTGCAAAGGAGTGGGAAGATTGCTGGGTCATGGGAACTAAACTGGCCACACACGAGGGGTAAGGAATAGTGAAAAGAGGGTCGAGAGATGGGTCGTGGTTCCAGTGCAGGCAGGGAGTGGGGCTCAAGAGGCAGTGAGCAGAGTGGCTGGAGAGGGCCCCGGCCTTCAGACACGGCGACGGAGCGGGGGCTGGTGTGGTCGTGCAGGTCTGGGATATGAGCATGGGAACGTGTGAGTGCAGCTCGGGGGAGGCCAGCGCGAGCCAGGAGGGGAGTTAAGGCCAGGGTGTGAGAAGGATCCTCCTGGCATTAGGCCGGTGTTAGGGAGGCGGGCGGTGACCTCAAGGCATGGCAGGGGAAGACACAGGGAGTCTGTAAACGACTTAACGAGCAGCTAGAACGTCTCTCTGATAAAATGAGAGTAAAATCTGGTGTTTTCTGGAGGGGAAGCAGCAGGTAGGGAAGGAAGACACCGCCTCCCCCCAGGCTCAGTGGTGCACGTCCACAGCATGGAAGAGGCCTAGCACACGAGGGGCTCAGGGGGATACGTGTCTTCTGGGAAGAACCAGGTTTCCTTCAGAGCAAGGAGGCAAAGGCGCTCTTCAGGGAAGAGGAGCTGGGATTCTGCAAATGGTGCTCGGCGGTTCTCAAGAGGCACGCGCAGGGCTTAGGGAGTCGAGGGGAAGCCAGATAAGGGATATGCAAGGCTTTATGGGATGACAGTGCAGCGGTGAGGGCTGGCCTGGGAGCCAGCGCCCTCCAAGTCCTGCTCCCCTCCCAGGGTCTAACCTGGGAAACGATGAACAGTTGTTGCTTCCCGGGGAGCCTAACCCAGACTCGTTGGCTTTCTGCATCTCCCAGGGGTCATCACTTCACACTCTGCTCTCCTCACTTTCCCGTTTGCTCCATACTTCTGACTGAATGCCAGGTGATGTTCCCTTGATAGGTCTTTAATAACACGTGAGGGTTGGGAGGCGAAGATGAGCCAAGGTCTCTTCCCACCAACTCCCTCTCTCGTACCAGGATAAGGCCAAGATCAAGCACTCCCCTAAGAGCAACGAGAGAAGCTCAGATTCCATCGCGCAACGACTCGGAGGCTATGGGCATAAAACTTCAGAAAACGGATTAAACGGCCGTTTTCAGTGTGACCTTGGGCAGCTCACTTCTCTCAGCTCCCTGCTCTGTAAGATGCGAGGGTAAGATCGGGGAATGCCCAGTGCTGACGTTCTAAGTCCACCACGTAGGGGCCTCCGTGCTGCTGCCACGCTGTGTGGGCGCAGCCGGCTCCACGCCGAGGAGTGTGGTTCAGCTGAGCGCCTGGCCCCGCCGGGTCTCTTCTCTGCGGGCCGGCCAGCACTCCCGAGAGGCCCGCACCTGTCAAGCCGAACAGGCAGCTTACGAGTTACGAACGGGGAACCAACGAGCGTTTTGAACAAGGCAGAACATTTTGAACAAGACTGGAGCCAACCACGTTAGGCAGAGGCCTGAGCAGACGCACGACACAAACGGAGGCCAGAAGAGGTCTGCGGGCGCCCGGGGACCGTGCCCAGGCCAGCAGGCCTCGCCTGCCGGGCGGGGAAGAAATGCGAGAAGAAACTAAACGGAGCCTTCATTGGGCGTTGGGCGGAGGGACTGCTTTTGTTTGGGATCTAGTCATAGATTAATCCTACACGTACGCGTTCCAAAGACAGAACCCGGGAAAAATATTTCATTTCAGTTTTAGGAGATGGGCTAATTCTCCTCTCCGTTTCCAAGGCCCAGCCGGGCTGCCTCTCGCTCAGGCTGCATGCTGCCCGCTGGCTCCAACCAATCCCTGGTGAGAAGCCGGAGACAGGACGCGTTCTTCCGGAGAGAAGAAGTTGGAGCAGGGAGATAAGCCGTGATTACCCGCCCACGGAGGCAGATAAACCTCTGTTTGAATTGGCTGTACTTGCCCAGCTCTGATCCCTGCTCAAATCTTCAAAAATAGAACTGCCAGGCCTGTGGAAGGAAAAGGATAAAGGAGGGCGGATGCACGCCATAAAAGTGTAAGGGAAACACGACAGAAGAGTTAGGCAGTCCCGGGCCGTGGACTAACCTGCTCTTCTTCCCCTCGCCCTCTTCTCCCAGTGCCCAGACAGCACCAAGCACGGGCAGCCCCACGGGGGGCTCACAGTCCCAACAGAGTGTCAGATAGGGGTACAGTCAGGCCAAGTGGTCTGAGGTGGAAGTGGGAGCCGAGGAATGTTGAATGGCATGGGTTCCCAAACAGGGGTCCACCTTGACCCCCCAGCCCTCTCTCAGTGGAAACACCCCACTCCTGGGACCAAGCCCAGCTGTCCACAGGGCATCACAACTACTTTCTCTTTGTGCTAAAAGAGGTCTAGGGCCCCAGCACCCTTAAAAACAAGGGGTTCCTGCCCTGCAAGCCATGCTTTAGAGGACACTCCTCTGGGCCAACACCGGCTGCAGCCCCCAGGGCAAAGCGCATCTAGGACCACGGGTATGTGCCCGCCCAGAGCCTGGCCCTGCCTCCTGGAATCTCGATCACACTTGCCGGAGCCAGGGCCCAGATGCCCCACCCACACGGCTGTGAGCCTGCGTTTAGGACCGGTGTGGGTTTTCCCCAGGACTGTCTCTCCCAAGGGGTGGGTGAAAAGCAGCTAGTGTTGGGGGCGCTGAATGACCAGTGGGCTGGGGGTGCCCGCACGTGTGCATGCAGGGCCCCCCACAGTGCAGGACAGAACCAGACAGAGGAGGAAGGCGTGGGCTGCGGCTCGCTCTCCCCGCCCCTCTACTTCCGGCACAGAATTCCAAGAAATCGAGTATGTTCCATTCAACGCTGGCCTTCCAAGTTTTTAAGGTGTATTTGTTAAGGTGAGAGCGTCAAGAGCACTGCATGCAATGGTCTGCTAGTTTCCTGTAATTTTTACGTAAGTAGACAGGTGGCCGCGCGTCTACCGCCCCACAAAGCGTAGGGCAGGTCGACCTCCAAAGGCGTAGGAGAGAGGCTGTTCCTCGACAGCGATGGCAACTCTTCCCCTTGGTTACTCCCCGTGCTCGTTCAAGGTGTCGGACTAAGAGAAAGATTATTCAAGCGTTTGTGTGCGGCAGGAACAAATGTAAACCTGATCCTGTCATCCAGCACTCAGCACCTTGGATGCCGTCGCTGCCAAGTGAAACTCCCTGCTGCGGCAGCCAAGGCCCCGTGCGTCCTGCCGCCTCCTCAAGTCACTCCTCCCTTTCCACCTTCACCCCCGTCTCCCCCAAAACGCCACGCTCCCTCTTCCTTCCACAATCGCATGTTATGTCCTCCACCTTCTGCTGCTTTCTGCTGGTCCTTTGCGACTCTGCTGAAATGGCACGTCCTCCAGAAGACTTTCCTGGTTGGGTGCCCCTCCCAGGTTCCTGAGCACTCCTCACTGCGTCCTCAGGGCGTTCTTGGTCTTTCTTTCTCACAAGACAGTGGGCACCTTAAGAACGGTCCGTGGCTTCATGTCTGCACCACGGACTGAGGGTCCAGAGCAGGTGTCCAACATCCGCCTAACAAACGAACTACCAGGAACGTGAGCGGAGGTGTGGGCACACGTGCACACGGGACGGGGGCTGGAGGAGCCGAGTCCAGGGGCTTGATCTTGCCATGTTGACTGGGAGTTTTACCTTCCTAGGCCTTGCTTTTCTTGTCTTGAAAATGGACATACTATGGTAGAAGTGCTCTAAGATGGCCAGCGCCACTGCTTTTTTGTGACAGTTCTCCCCACCTTGACAAGCTTTCGGCTCTTCTTCCTTCCACCCCAAACTGGAGCCTCTGAGTCCGTGTGGTAAAAACAGTGGTAAACGCGAGAAGACATCAACCCAACCTATCCTAAAACTCAGAGAACAGTTGCGGTGATGAAGATCTGTGCACCCAGAGCACAAAGCCCATGCTGCCCTCTGGGAAACCTCCTTCAGCCCACAGCTTTTGAGGACGAGGAGTCCCTGGGAACAAAGGTCCTAGTCATGCCGGCACGCCCCAGGACACGCCAGGCCCCAGCGTCCTGGCCCCCCTCGGGCTCACTGGGCCTTAGGCTTTCACCTCTCCTTTCACCTCCTGCTTCATCTTGCTCTCCAGGCTCCGTGTATCTCTGCTTGCGGAGCCTCAGCCTCTGTCTTCCTTGTGACTGATGCTGGAATTTCACTCTGTGTAATACAGAGTGGAATGTGAAATAAGATTGGAATGCTCTCGGGGTCCATCTGAGGAGACAAAGCATCCTAAGTACCAGAAGGAGGTTGATGGATAGAAGTTGGCTGACACGAGATAGGCGTTATCAGTCCTCCAGGCTGCGGAGCATGCGAGGGCCGAGTGCGTGGAGCAGGGGTCCTGGCTGACCTCTCCCAGCATGCCTATCCCAGACCGCCAGGACGCTCGTTTTCCTGTGGCTGCAGAAACAGCCTTCATAACATGGACAGAGAGAAGACTTGCTGAGCTTAACTTGAGGCAGTGCCATAGGATGGTCCAAGAGTCACTGCAGCCAGCAGAGGGCGGACCCCAAATTGGCTGTCTTGGGGCCACTCCCAGTCTCCTCTCCCACATGAGGAAGAGCCCAAATAGTCAAGCCCAGTCACCAGGGACGATTGAAACTGGTAGAAATGTGGAAAAATGGGAAAGAGGAATGCCAAGGAAGCCCAGGAAGAGCCAGGAGAGTCGGGAGCCCTCTGAAGGCTGACGGGGGCTTGAGCGCTCCCAGGGGAGCCCAGCAGAGCAGCTGAGGACCCGCCTTCCACCTTCCGTCCCGCTCCCCCTCACAGGGTCTCGCTTGCCTCGGGAAGCCTTCTTGGTCCCCTCCCCATATTCTCTCGCAGGCATTTCTCCAAACAAAACGCTGCGTATTTAATTCGTCTTTGCATCTGCTACTCAGAGGAATCAAATTAACGTATTGACCTTGAGTAAGTCACTGTACTTCTCAGGTCCCTCATTTCTTATGTTCAGAGAGGGTATAATCATGACTCTCACACCAATATGAAATGAACATGTGTCACAGGTTTTATTTAACTTATTGATTAATGAGGGGAACCAGTAAGATGTTACTGGCTCAATATGTATAGGCAGATAAAGAACGATTAAACGAATTGACAAGTAGATGCAAAACAGGTCCACCATAGACAATTAATTTTTTTTTTGATGGATAAGAAATCATTTACATTACAATCAGTTTTCTATGACTTACAGAGTTGCAAAGTAGCTCAAAGGTAATGAAAGGCAGATTCCTTGGAGAAACAGTTACACTAGATGGGACACTGGGCAATTAATTTGTTTATCCATTTCAATGTCTTTTATGATTTTTCTGATAGTTACATGAAGGGATTGGATGAGAGCCTCTCTCAACGGCTTGTTTGGCATATCTGAAGTCTGGTGCCGTTGGACATAGCACCCGGGAGAGAATCAATGATGACCTTCCTCTGATTGTTGTCATCTGATTAGGAATCGGCACTCTGTGCATTCTGGGTTAAACGTCAATTGGCAATTAAAAGGCCTGGAGGATATTCCTTTGGTGTCATGCAGTCCTTAAAACTAAATAGAACCTCACAGATTATATAAAACTAGTCTAGGTACTACGTTCCAAACAATAGAACCGGCTCTGGTTCATGTAAATGGAGAAGCTCAAGGAATTATGGGAAGCCTGGAGACCATGTCCAGGCAGGAGCTGGAGGGTTAGAGGAGGCGGGCCCAACCGAGGCATTGCTACAGCAACCAGCAGGAGCAACGAGCGGCTACAGCAACCAGCAGGAGCAACGAGCGGCACTGGCGCAGCCCCGCTGGGCGCTTCCCGCAGCGCTGACCCGCGCTGGCTGCGGACCCATTAGACTTTCCACTTGGTCGCAGCCTCCATCAAGAGAAGTTTTGAGCTGACCCAGTATTCACTTCCTCAAACTTCGGAAGTAACAACAGAAGCATCTGACTGGCTGTGCACAAGGCCCTCCTGCTAAGGTTGGGAAAAAAATATCTGGCACCACTGAGATTTTGTACAGAGGCAGCATTGTCTCCCAAATCTCAGGATTTGCCCCAAACAGGAAAGGTGCTCAGATGGCGGCCAGCTGAGCCATTGAGTGACAATGTCCACCAAGTTCCTCCCATTCTATGTTTCTTCACATGTTTTTATTCATGTCCTATTTTGACAAACGTAAAAAGCTCAAATCTTCCTTTCCTATTTTTTGAAAAAAGTCACGGCTTTCACTGAAAACCTCAAGAGCAAGTCTGAAGTCTCCTCTTGGCTGACTTTGTGAACTACAAACATCTCCACCCACTTCAAGCACACACACCCTGCTCCTGTTTAAAAACCACCTCCTCCTTAAGAAAATGAAACCCAGAAACCAAGTGACAGGAAGAGACCCAACCCCTCATTTCTGACTCCTGTTGCCCAGTGTCCTTTCACCACACCCCACAGCCTATGGCAGGAATCACAGCCACACCAAGATCCCTGAGAGACAGAAAGGAAGAGAGAAAGAGCCGTGAGACCGACTCATCAGCTCACTTCTTCCCCAAGTAGAAGAACCCCTGCCTGTAGGTTCCCTGGCTCAGAGTGGAGACAGCGGGGGCCCCAGAGCTCAGGAGAGAGCGCCCAGCAAGCACCGAAGCACTAGGATAGCTCCCTCCCCAGCCTGCCAGACCCACGTGAACATCAAAGGCTGAACAGCCAAAGTAGGTGGAGAGGGTCCCCACAGCCCCATGCCCCTTCCCTCACCCCAGCAGGCAGCTCCTGCCAACCCAAGCTGCAAGCCTCTCCAGTTGTCCTGGGACTGAGGGGAAGGGCCGGCTGATGTAAACTGGCCTAGCGGTCTAGGGATTTCCCCACCACGGGAAGGTTCTGCTGTCCCTTTCTCATCCCTTTTAGCAGCCTCTAAAGCATGGCCATCTGTAGTTGGAGTTTCTTCTCACGACACTGAGAAGCTAGAAAGGGTCCTAGATTACGAGGTAGGGGATCAGGCGTTTGTCCTCCAGCCGCTGCCAAGCAAACCAACCTGGAACAAGTCCCTTCATCTTGGACATGCATCTTTTTCTCTGTCAAAAGCCTCATATTTGGCAGATTTCTGGACAATCTCTATAAAAATACTTTGAAAAAGAGCTAAACGTTAGGTATCTTTATTGTTTCAGCTGATCCTGCATTTAGCACCAGAATTAAAAAGGACATGAGTGAGGGAAGCAGCTGTGGCTCAGTCAGTTGGGCCCCCCCCTACCATATGGGAGGCCCTGGGCTCGCATCCTGGGGCCTCCTTGTGAAGGCAGGCTTGCCCGCGCTGCAGAGAGCCGCCCGGCCCGCAGATGCCACAGAGAGCCTACTCAGCAAGTGACACAACAAAAAAGGGAGACAAGCAAAAAACAGAGGAGTGCACAGCAAGTGGACACAGAGGGCAGACAGCAAGCAAGCTGCAAGCAGGGAGGGAAAATAAAATAAATAAATACAGACAGAGAAGAACACACAGTGAGTGGACACAGAGAGAAGACAAGCACACAAAAAGCCTCAAGGGGGGGGGATATAAAAAAATAAAATAAAAAAGGCCATGAGAGAGTCCAGTGGGTCCTGGGTTAGAACTTAGCAGATTTCCCTAGTCTCACTACAATGCATCTCCTTGTAAATTTATTTATTTTTGTCCTCCTTGTGATTACTCATCAATTCCCTGAATCTAAGGATTCATGTCTTTCAGCAATTTGGAGAAATTCTCAGAATCTCTTTGAATATTGCCTCTCCCTTAACCTCTGTTATTACTTTTTCCATCTCCAATTACATGTACGTGAGATTGTCTCACCATATCCTCCATACCATTCAACACTTATTCATATTTTTGTCTCCTTTGCTCTTTGCACCAAGTTCTGGGTAGTTCCTCAAGAACTACTATATTAGTCAGCCAAAGGGGTGCTGATGCAAAATACCAGAAATTGGTTGGTTTTTATAAAGGGTATTTATTTGGGGTAGGAGCTTACAGATACCAGGCTATAAAGCATAAGTTACTTCCCTCACCAAAGTCTATTTGGAGCAAGATGGCTGCCGACGTCTGCCAGGGTTCAGGCTTCCTGGGTTCCTCTCTTCCCAGGGCTTGCTTCTTTCCAGGCTTAGGGTTCCCCTCTTCCCAGGGCTTCAGCTTAAGGCCTCAGCCTCAAACTCCAGCATCAAAACTCCAACATCAAAAACCCTTAACTCTGTCCTTTGCCAGGCCTTTTATCTGTGAGTCCCCACCCACCAAAGGCTGGAGACTCAACGCCCTACTGGCACAATATAATCCAATATAATCTAATATGCCCAGAGGAAAAGATCAGTTTACAAACATAAACCAATATTTCTTTTCGGAATTCATCAATAATATCAAACTGCTACACCTACCTTCCAGACAACGAATTCTCTCTTCAGTTACTTACTCTTTATGTTGTGTTTTTAAATTCTGTTGGCTATCTTTTCATTACTAGGAGTGCTTAATTTTTCAATTTGCCTGGTATTTTTTTTAAGTAAGTTCATTCTTTCTTTATATTTTAATTTTCTATAATCATTTTAAACATACCTATTTTATAATCTGTATCTGATCATTTTAATATATGATTTTCCTGGGGCTCTAATTATTCTGGTTGTTGTTTCTGCCAACTATTATCTTTGTTGGCTTATTTTTGTAGTTTGAAACTTTGAGACAATATTTACAGGATTTGTCTGAGGGTGCCTCAGCCTAGGGTGAGAGCATGACCCAGAGGAGATAGGTGTTTGCTTCTGTCACATACCCCCAGAACATTACCAACTGGGGATCACTTTTTAGTTCTAGTCTTAAGAGATTGCCAAGGGAAGTGGATGTGGCTCAAGCAGCTGGGCTCCTGCCTACCATATGAGAGGTCCTGGGTTCGATTCCCAGTGCCTCCTAAAGGAGCAAGACAGTGAGCTGGCACGGCAAGCTGACATAGCAAGATGACGCAATGAAGACACACAGCGAGAAAGCACAATGAAGAGACACAGCAAGGAATCACAATGAGAGATAAAAAACAAGCAGGGAGTGGAGGTGGGTCAAGTGATTGGGTGCCTCCTTCCCACATGGGAGGTCCTGGGTTGTGTTCCCAGTGCCTCTAAAGAGAAGATGAACAGAGAGCAGACAGCGAGCTCAAGCAACAAGGGAGGGAGAAAAACAAACAAATAAAAAAATAAAAAGAAAGAGATTACCAGGACAAGTCTTACTGTTTCCCTCATTTATTAGTGACTCCATGCTAGAATAGAGTCATTGGTCATTTTACCTTTTTTGAAGATTATACAATTTACCTGTACACATCTGTGTATGTGTGTGCCTTGCCTCATTGCTTACCACGTTAAGGAACTGGAAACAACCTATGTATCCATAAGTAGGTGCCTTATTTCCCTGGGGCTGCCATAACAAATTACTCCAGACTTAGGGGTTTGAACAGCAGAAAGTGATTCTCTCATAGTCCCAGAGGATAGAATTCTAAAATCAAGGTACCTTCAGGCCACACTCCCTTTGAAGGGCCCAGAGAAACGCCTGCCTTGCCCCTTCCCAGCTTCTGGTGGCTCCCAGCAGTCCACTGGCTGCGTGGCTGCATGGCTCTGCTCCCTGTGTCTGCACCACAAGGCTTCTTCCCCATGTGTGTCTGTGTCCCAATCTCCCTCTCGATGGATTTAGGGCCCACCTGAATCCAGTATGACCTAATTTTAAAAAAATTTTCCCCTCCCTCCCCCAGACAGTTCTCTTGTCTGCCCATTATTTGCTCGCCTTCTCCAGGAGGCACCCGGAATTGAACCTGGGACCTCCCACATGGAGGGGAGTGCCCAGTGGCCTGAGCCACACCCGCTGTCCACGGGCTATGGCACCTGCTGTCTTGGGGCATCTGCTTGTTGTGGCAGGTGTGGCATCTGCTTTAGGAGGCACCAGGACCCGAACCTGGAACGTCCCATGTGGTTGAGCTACATCTGCCTCTCAACTATGATCTAAATTTAATTTTTTTTTAAGGAGGTACAGGGGATTGAACCCAGGACCTCATATATGGGAAGCAGGAGCTCAGCCACTGACCTACATCTGCTTCCCAATGAGAGATGGTTTTTTCATTCGTTTGTTTGTTGGTTTTTAGGAGGTACCAGAACTCAAACCTGGGACCTCACATATGGGAATCAGGCACTCAACCACTCGAGCTACATTCACTCCCCCCTAATTTTAATTTAACTGATCACATCTGCAAAATCCTATTTTCAAACAAGGTCACATCCTGAGGCTCTAGGTGGACATGGATTTTAGGGGACACTCTTCATCCCACTATAGCAGAGGCTACCTAAGTAAACGAAAGGGCATCCATTGCATGCAGAACTGCTCGTCCACTGGAAAAAGTGAGGTGGATCTACAGTACTGCCACAGAACACGTTAACAAATAGCATTACGTGGGGGGCGTAGAAGAGCCTTAGAGTTTGCCACCATCTGTGTTTTAAAATATATTCATGTATTTGGCATATTTGCTATATATTATATACAATATATATACTATATACAATAATATTATATAGGATATATTTGTATAATCTATTCCATAATATGAAAGAGTGCTTTTGTCACCAGTGGTTAACTCTTAGTAATGGGACTGGAGTGTTGTCAGACATATGGAGCGTTTCATTTTTTTCAGTGAGAATATAGTTTTTTACCCTAGTGTATTAGTCAGCCAAAGGCGTGCTGATGCAAAATACCAGAAATCTGCTGGCTCTTATAAAGGGCATTTATTTGGGGTAGGAGCTTTCAGATACCAGGCCATAAAGCATAAGTTACTTCCCTCACCACAGTCTATTTGGAGCAAGATGCTGCCGATGTCTGTGAGGGCTCAGGCTTCCTGGGTTCCTACGTTCCTGGGGCTTGCTTTACTCTGGCTTCAAGGTTCCTTCCTTCCTGGGGCTGGCTTCTCTTTCCTCTGTGAGCTTACTTCCCAGGGCTGCAGCTTACGGCTTCAGCATCAAGCTCCAACATCAAAACTCCGACATTAAAACCCTCCAGCTCTGTCCTTTGCCATGTCTTTTATCTGTGAGTCCCCTCCCACCAAGGGGTGGGGACTCAATGCCCTAATCATAACTCAATCATGCCCAGGTACAGATCAGATTACAAGCACAATCCAATATTTCTTTTTAGAATTCAATTATATCAAACTGTTACACCCAGTTTTGTGTTTTTGGTTTTTGTTTTTTTTACGATGAATGAATAAAGGAAGAGACATAAAAAGAGAAAATGAATCCAGCACCCAACTACATCTTGTGTGGTTGCTTCAGTCCCAAATTCAAATCTAGTGAGTAAATGAAGGAATTGGTCTCAAAAGAGCAATGATCCCGCGTCCTGACGGTGGCCTCTGAGCGGTCGCCGCACACACCTGCCGCCTTGCCCAGCCACCTCAGTGGTTTCATTGGTTCTCTAATCACTCCTCCCCGGGTCTGGAGAAGGGAGTAAGGATAGGTTTTCCCCTCTCTGGCAAAGGTGACGCAGTGCCAGCTCACCCAAGCTGCTCAGGGAGCAAACCGGCCCCGCGCTGCGCTCCTCCGCAGCACCCCTCGGCCAGTACCTCACGGGGCTTCCAGATCTCCTCCAGGCAGGCCTCGCCCCCCTCGGTCAGCCCGTGGGGTGTCCCGGGGCTCGGAGGGCAGGGCAAGTCCTAGTCCCCCGGCAGCCCTAGGGGCCTTTCCACTCAAAACTGGACAGGAGAGCGCTGGTAACATGCCCCAAATTCTTGCAGAGATGCCAGGCATGAGGCCGGCCTCCAGGGCAAAATTAACCCCTGACCTTCTCAAGCTTCCTCAACGCCAGCAGCCAGGCTCTGGGGCTGCGCGGGCAGCAAACAGGGCCACTCTCCGCGCTCCTCCTCCACCTTGTCCACTGCCGCCTTGTGGGAGCAGCCCGTCCCCAGGCCAAAGACAGAGAGCGGCGAGAGGTACAAAACCTCAGTTCTGCTGAGCCCCCACCCTCGTTCCTCAACAAAGCAGCACAATCGGGTGGCTTAAAACAACAGGTGTGTGTCCCCTCAGTTCTGGAGCCACATGTCTGACATCGGGGTGGACAGGGCACGCGCGCCCTGGGGACTCCAGGGGAGGGTCCTTCCTCGCCTCTTCCTGGCTTCTGGGCATCGCCACCCTTGGCAGGCCTTGCGTGTGGAAGCATAAGCTCCAGTCCCTGCCTCTGTCCTCACAGGGCCATCTTCCCTCTGCGTCTGTCCGTGTGCTCAAACTTCCTTCTGGGAAGGCCATCAGGCACATTGGATTAGGGCCCAGCCCAAGTCAGTGTGACCTCATCGCAACTTGACTGCATCTGCAAAGACCTTTCCAAATAAGGCCACTTCACAGATACTGGAGACCAGGACTTGAATGTATATTTTTGAGTCAACTCAACCCGCAATGTCACTGGATTTTGTTTAGGTTCTTGACTCTGCTACAGAAATGAATTTCAAGAGCATGTCGGGTGAATTAGGCCAGTAATTTATTCAGGTAGGGAGGGAAGAGAAATGGGAGAAAATAACAGGTCAGGGGTCCCAGGCAGAGAGGAAGGGGCAGAAAAGTAATAAAGAGGGAAACGGACTTTGGCCCAGTGGTTAGGGCGTCCGTCTACCATATGGGAGGTCCGCGGTTCAAACCCCGGGCCTCCTTGACCCGTGTGGAGCTGGCCATGCGCAGTGCTGATGCGCGCAAGGAGTGCCCTGCCACGCAGGGGTGTCCCCCACATGGGGGAGCCCCACGCGCAAGGAGTGCGCCCGTGAGGAAAGCCGCCCAGCGTGAAAAGAAAGAGCAGCCTGCCCAGGAATGGCGCCGCCCACACTTCCCGTGCCGCTGACGGCAACAGAAGCGGACAAAGAAACAAGATGCAGCAAATAGACACCAAGAACAGACAACCAGGGGAAGGGGGGAAATTAAATAAATAAATAAATCTTTAAAAAAAAAAAGAATTAAAATAAGCTTTAAAAAAAAAAAAGAAAAAGAAAAGTAATAAAGAAGGCTGATTTACAGACTACAACTCCCCAATATAGGTTATAAATGTTCAAGTTTTACTTGTGTGGCCACATGGCAGAGGAAAAATGGTGAGAAGTGTGCACAGAGGGCAGGAACAGGGGTCCACAGGCGAAAGAACGCATGAGAGAGAGAGCTCAGGCCTTATGCCTGCTTTTTGAACTGTTAATTATCCCACCCCTTTGCTAGTGGCAGGGGAGGGGTTCCAGCTGTCTATCATTTTGATGGATTCCCCCCCCCCCTATCAATCTCCTATAAGGGCCCAATGATGAAGTCCTTGGGGCATATCCAGGGCTTCTCCTGGCTTCTGGAGGGAGTCTTCTTCTGAGTGGCAGAATCTCGGGGAGGGTCTTCCAGCAGCTGTCTTGGGGCTATTGATGTCCATGTGGACTCCCTGCCAGGTTCCAGACCTACCTATTGACTCCCTATTTCACTAGCCAGCTTCAGTATCACCAGCGTAACCTTTAAAATGGGTAAATCAGAGCGGCTCACGCTCCTGCTACAAGCTCTCTAGAGCTTCCCAAGGGCACTTGGAGCGCCAGCTGCACGCCTGCCTCCCTCCAACCTTGCCTCCTCCACCCCTCCTCACCCCTTTGTTCGTGACGACACGGCCCCCTGGCCTCCTTTCTGTTCCCACCTTCAAGCCTTGAGCTGACCCCCAGTCTCCTGTGCAGGGCTGACTCCTTGGCATAAATCCATTCTCAGCTCGGGTCTCCTCCTTGAGATGGAGTCCCTCCACCAGCCTTTCAGTCTTGTGTCGCCCTTCACGCTCATCACCCTTTTGGTTTCTGTCAAAGCACCCAGCACCACGTGAAATCAACTTACTATTTTATTTGCTCCTGTGCCTGTGTCCCCCAGAAGGTAGGTTCCACAAGAGCAGGGACCTGACCTTGCCTCTTATTCACCTTTATCTCCTCAATGGCTAGGCCCCTGCCCCGCAACACGATGGAAGTTTTCTCAACGAATAAGTTATTGTTCCAGAGCTGAAATGGCCTGAATGGAGCCATCCACAGTCTCTTATTGCCAGATCAATCTCGATACCTGTGCTGTGGCAACATTATTCTTAGTTCGGAGCTGCCTGGTCCCTGCAGGCACTAATCAGGGGACGTGCCTGACTCACCTCTGTCCAGGCCAGTTTGGCCAGTAGAAGACTTGCCGATAGTAGACAGGTAGATGTTTCCAAAGGAAAGCCTGGAAAAGCGAGCATGCGCCCTCGACACTCCCACCCAGAAAGGACACACATCACTTCCACCGACATTTTTTTGACCAAAGCAAATCATACAACCATGTCTGTGTTTTGCAGGGCAGAAATGAATAAGCCCCTTCTTTTTATTTATTTATTTTTAATTGATAACAAACTTTGTTTTTAGAAAAGTCTAAGATAACAGAAAAGTTGCATGAAAAGTATAGGGGGTTCAGGGAGGAGGGGCAAGATAGGAGTCCTGCTACAGGGCAGTTAGCAATCGCCAGAGCTCTCTAGAGCTCCTGTCGGGGGGCTCCAGGAGACCAGAAGAGCAGCCGGCTACATCCTTGGAAGACAGGAGGAAGGAGACCGTCCATCTGCAGAGGAGATTCACGAGGAGAGTGCTCCACGCCACGGAGGCCAGTGTGCTCACCCACTGGCAGTGCAAGATGCCGCAGGAGCTGTTTCCTGACTGGAGCTGGAAGCTCCGTATCCCAAAAATAGAGGAGGGAGAGACAATCAGGCACCAACTTCTTCTACTGATTAGTAAATTCACCTGCCTGAAGTCCAACCCTAAGAACAGCTGAAGTTCAGACCTGTTCACGTTGGAAAGAGGCCAGGCGCCTCCGTTCCCTGGCACGAGGGAAGCTGGGCTGGTTGAACGTTAGTGATGGCAGGGACGGGCTTCTTTCCACCAGGTTGGCTGCAGCCCTACCCTCAACCTCATCCCTGCCTCCATTGGGGGGGAAGCTGGGGCGACTGGCACCAGCCTCTCCAGGCAGCGGTAGTCACTTTTGGCCCACACGGACTAGAGTGTTGGGCATTCCTGTGGCTACATTCCTGCCCCCAGCAGGACAGGAGGGGGCGCAGTGCTTCCTCAGCCGCTCTGGGCAGCTGCAGCTGCTTTGGGCCATGAGGATAAGATGACTGGGCACTCCGTGGCTCCATCCTTGCCCCTGACAGTGCTTGCTTGGCTTCTCTGGACAACAACAGGTGCTTTTGGCCCACATGGACTAGACTGTTGGACTCATCTGTGGCACCATTCCTGTTCCCAACAGTGCAGGAGGAGAGACTATGTTTCCTCAGCCTTTTGGGGCAACTGCAGCCACTTTTGTCCCACATGGACTAGACTATTGGACACATCTGTTGCTCCATCCCTGCCCCTAATGGAGCAGGAGGAGGGATGGTGCTCCCTCGACCTCTCTGGGAAACTGCAGTTGCTTTTGGTCTGCAAAGGCAAGATTGGTGCACCCACCTGTGGCTCCATCCCTGCCCCAGGCAAGGGAGGAGGGCGCATGGAGCTTCATCAGTCTCTCTGGGCAACTACAGATGGCCTTGGCGTGACTTGGATTACTGCATATGGCTGTATCTCCACCCACACCCTGGCAGGGGAGAAAGGTGGAGAAGCTTCATCCGCTCCTGGGGCAAAGCGGGTGACTTCAGCCTCCATGGTTTATATACCAACCCCATCCTTGACTCTCACTTCACAATCAGGAAGGGAGAAAGGGCAAGAAACGGATGAAAAAGAGCTGGAAAATTTCAGATTGGCTAAACATGAGCCACTACAAAGTTCCAAATTCAGTTGCACAAAGAATCAAAGAGGGGCTGTGGCACAAAGCCAATCAAATAGAAAGCCCTAGACTCAAGAGAGAAACTGCACCCAATATAAATACATCTAATAAATCAGATGCCAAGACACAAACAAAAAATTACAATCCATACCAAGAAACAGGAAGATATGGCCCAGTCTAAGGAACAAACTAAGCCTCCAAATGACAGAAAGGAGTTGAAGCATCTAATCATAGATGTTCAAACAAACTTTCTTAATAAATTCAATGAGATGGCTACAGAGATTATGGATATTAAGACTGGGTGAGAACAAAGAAGAAAAGGAACACATACATAGAAAAATAGCAGATCTTATGGGATGAAAGTCACAATAAATGAAATTAAAATTACACTGAAGGTGGTAAACTAATTAGAAACAAAATGTTTTTGTTAATTTGGCAAAAGAACTCAACCTGTTTATATTAATTTATGTCAAAGTGATTCTCATATCAGAAAAAAAGCTAAACAGTTGTGAAACAACCAACTGGAACTGCTTTATTTTTAAATTCCCTATGCTTTGTCTACATTAGAATCATTCAGTCCCTTTTATTTAGTTTTACTTTTTGCACCACTATATTTAATGTAAAAGAATCTTGTGAACTGCAGGAAAAAGGTATTACTCATTTTTCCTTTACTGAAACAGTTCTAGAAAGAAATGTAATCTAACAGTTCATTTCTTCTCTATTGATGTGGTTGGCTGCTGGAAAAAACCTTACTTCAAAATGTCTTAATATTTTAAGAAGCTTTGTGTGATATCTTTCAAAAATCTGGTTTTCATGTACAAGAAGTTAGATAAGGCTAAATGATAGTTGTTAATGAGGAGCAAATTGAAGAGAGCTTCTGAAGTATATTTCTCTTGGGATGAAAGGCGAACAGAGACATTTTATTTAAATGAATATTTGCCTTGAGATATTTAACTTTAAACATTCTGCATAAAATTTTCTCCAAAGTGCAAATGAATACTTGTTTCCACATAATATAAACAGAAATCATTATTGTTCCCATTCACTTGAAATTACTTATGGCTTAAAATTATTTTGGAATTTGTTTTATTCCTCAAAATTAAATCTGGTCACTTGAAAAAATACACTGGAGACATAAAAGAGCAAATTTGAAGAGTCAGAAGAAAGGGTCAGTGAGCTTGGAGTCAGAGCCCCCAAAAGCAAATACATATACAAAAGAACAGATAAGAAAAAGAAAAGAAAAAAATGGACAGGGTCTCAGGGAACTAAATAATGGAAAGAGACTTGCAAACTTACATGTCATGGGTATTCCAGAAGAAGAAAAGGGAAATTTTTCGGAAGAAATATTTAAGAAAATATTTGTAGAAAATTTCCCAACTCTATTAAAGGATATAGATACCCATCTCTAAGAAGCATGATATACTCCCATCTGAATAAATCCAAATAGACCTACATCAAGACACATAGTAATCAGAATGTCAAATGCCAAAGATAAAGAGAGAATCCTGAGCACAGCAAGAGAAAAGTGATTCATCACATACAAGGGATGCCCAACAAGAGTAAGTGCTGATTTCTCATCAGAAACCATCAAGGCATGAAGGCAATGGTATGATATATTTAAGATATTGAAAAAGAAAAACCAGCCAAGGACCTTATATTCATCAAGATTGTCTTTCAAAAATGAGGATGACTTTAGAATATTCACAGATAAACAGACTGGGAGAATTTATAACTAAGAGACCAGCTTTGCAGGAAATACAAAAGTTGAAGTGCTACAATTTCAAAAGAAAAGGCAGGAGAGAGAGACTTGGAAGACAGTCTAGAAATGAAGAATATATCAGTAAAAGTAATTAAAAGTGTAAAAAGAGTGGTGAAAATAAGATATGAAAGATAATGGGTGAAATAATAACTGCCTTTAAAGTAATAAATGGAATGTTAATGGATTAAATTCCCTGATCAAAAGACACAGACTGGCAGAGTGGATAAGAAAAATAAGCTATCTATAGGCTGTCTACAAGAGACTCACCTTAGCTCTAAGGATTCTAATAGATTGAAAGTGAAAAACTGGAATAAGATATTTCATGCATGCAGTAACAACACCAACAACAAAAAGCTGGAGTAGCTAAACTTATATCAGCTGAAATACACTTTAAAAGCAAAGCTGTTATTAGAGACAAGGAAGCACATTATATATTAATAAAAGGAGCAATTCAACAGGAAAAATGACTATCATAAATGTATATGGACCTAACCAAGATGCCTCAAATTACATGAGGCAAATACTGGAAAACTGAAGGGAGAAATAAATGTTTCTACAATAATAGTTGGAGATTTTAATACACCACTCTCATCATTAGAAGAACATCTAGGCAGATGATTAATAAAGTAACAGCTTGAATATTATGATAAATGAACTAAAACTAATAGACATATACAGAACATTGCACCCTACAATAGCAGGATATACATCCTTTTCAAGTATTCATGGATCTTTCTCCAGGATAGACAATATGTTGGATCACAAAGTAGATCTCAATATTTAAAGAGATTGAAATTATATAAAGCACTTTCTCTGATCATAATGGAAAAAAGCTAGAAATCAACAACAGGCAGAAAAAGGGAAACTTCACAAATGCATGGAGATTAAACAACACATTAAAAATATCGATTGGTCAGGAAGAAATTGGAAGAGAAATCAATAAATATCTTAAGATGAATGAAAATGAGAACACAACATATCAGACTTAAGGGATGCTGCAAAGGCAATGCTGAGAGGGAAATTTATAGCTCTAAATGCTTACATTTAAAAAAGAAAAAGTTAAAATCAATGACCTAACTACACAGCTGGAGGAACTAGAAAATAGAACAGCAAACTATTCCCAAGGCTAGCAAAAGGAGTGAAATAACAAAGATCAAAGGAGAAATAAATGACATGAAGAAAAAAAAAACAATAGAATTAACAAAACAAAAGTTGGTTCTTAGAGAAGATTAACAAAATCAACAAATCCTTAGACTGACAAAGGAAAAAAATAAGAGAATTTGCACATAAATAAAATCAGAAATGAAAGCAGGGACATTACTGCTGACTCTGCAGAAATAAAAGAGATCACAAGAGGATAATATGAACAATTGCACACTAATAAACTAGACAATATAGATGAAATGGAAAAACTCTAAGAATTTACAAACAACCTACACCGACCCAAGAAGAAGTAGAGGACACCAACAATCCAATCACAAGAAAAGGGATTGAAACCATCACCAAACAGCTCCCCAAAGCGAAAAGCCCAAGACCAGATGCTTTCACCCGTGCTCCACCAAGCATTCAAAGGAGATTTAAGACCGATCTTACGCAAACTCTTTCAAAAAATGGAACAGGAGGGAATACTACCAAACTCATTCTATGAAGCCAATATCACCCTAATACTAAAGCCAGATAAAGATATTATTAAAAAAAGAAAATTACAGACCCGTTTCCCTAATGAATAGAGATGAAAAAAAATCCTCAACAAAATACGCACTGATCAAACCCAACAATGCAATAAAAGAATTATTCATTAAAGTCAAATGGGTTTTATACCAGGCATGCAAGGGCAGTTCAACACAAGAAAATCAATCAGATAATACACCACAATAATAAATCAAAGAACAAAAATCACATGCTTATCAAGATTGATGCAGAAAATTCATTGGACAAAATACAGCATCAGTGTGATAAAAACACTCCAAAAGAGAGGAATTGAAGGAAACTTTCTCAACTTGATAAAGGGCATATATCAAAAACCCACAGTTAACATTGTACTCAAGGGTAAAAAATGGAAAGCTTTCCTGTCAATATCAGGAAAAAAACAAGGATGCCCTCTGTCACCACTGTTGTTCATTATAGGACTAGAGTTTCTAGCTAGAGCAATCAGGCAAATAAAAGTGATCATCTCACATCTCACAGAATGACCATCATTTAAAAAACAATAGGAAACAAGTGCTGAAGAGGACATGGAGAACTAGGAACACTCCATCACTGTTGGAAGTGTAGAATGGCAATGGCCTCTGTAGAAGACAGTTTGGTGGTTCATCAGGAAGCTAAATAGAGAACTGCCATATGAGCCGGGAATCCCTCTACTAGGAATATATTCAAAAGACATGAGCAGAATTTTTCACACAGATTATTTACAATTCCCAAAAGATGGAAACAACCCAAATGTCCATCAACCAATGAGTGGATAAACAAACTGTGGTATGTACATACAATGGAACACTATGCTGCTGTAAGAAGAAGTGAAATTGGGACATGTGATAACATGGATGAACCTTGACGACATTATGCTGAATGAAATAAGCCAGATGCAAAAGGACAAATATTGTATGGTCTCATTAATATGAACTAAATATGAAGAATAAACACATGGAGTTAAAACCTAGAGTATAGATTACTAGGAGATAGGATGAGGGCTGAGAAGGGATACTGATACTTAATGTGTGTAGAATTTTTAATTAGCTTGGCTGTAAAAGTGTGGAAATGGATAGAATTGATGGTAACACATTATAATGAGTAGAACTAATATGACTGGTTTATAAATCAGATTGTGGAGGAAAGCGGTACTCTAGGATGATAAATGTCAATTGAAAGAAAGCTAGAGAATAATCCATAGACTGAATAATATAGTGAACCTGGCGGTGGATTAGGACTGTTATAGTTCAAACACAAGAATATTCTCCTATGAACTAGAACAAATGTGCATTGCTCTTACAAGGTGGTAAGAATATGGTAATACATGGGTACAGTAGTCAGCCAAAGGGGTCCTGATGCCTAGTACCAGATATCTGTTGGCTTTTATAAAGGGTATTTATTTGGGGTAAAAGCTTACAATCTTAAGTCTGTAAAGAGTAAGTTACTTCCCTCACCAAAGTCTGTTGCCATGTGTTGGAGCAAGACAGCTGCTGGTCTCTGCGAGGGGCCAGCCTTTCTCTTCTTCAGGATCCATGGTCCCAGCTTCTTCCCATCTCAGCTGCAGCCTGGCATAAGGCTCATCTCTCGGCTCGTTTCTTTTTGGGCTCAGCTGCTCTGCTCTCTCCACAAGGCCAGCTGTACTAGGGGGCGGGCAGCTTGGCTCTCTCCCAGGGACTCCAACATCAAAACTCAGCTCTCTTCTGCTATGTCTTTTTCTGTGTGACTGTTTACCCACCAAGGGGGTAAGGTCTTGTCCTAATGACATGGCCAAATCAAAGCCCTAATCTTGATTTAATCAAGTACAAGTGAAACCTCTGAATTTAATGCAAACAAAGGGTATCATGCACAGAGGAACAGACCAGTTTACAAACATATTCAATATTTCTTTTTGAAATTCATTAATAATATCAAACTACCACAAAGGGAAAAATACAATTAATGTATTTTATGGACTATAGTTAACAGCAATATTGTAATAATCTTGCATCAATGTCACAGAAGGTACTACATCAAGCTAAGAGTCAATAATAGGGAGGTGTGGGATTTTTTTCTTTTGGACCAAGAAAAACATCCAAAAATTTAATGAGGAAGCAGATATAGCTCAGGTGGTTAAGCGCCTGTTTCCCACATTCAAGGTCCTGGGTTCAGTCTCTGGTACCTCCATCAGAACTTTAATAATGAAACATTGTGCACTTCAGTGATTTGATGAACTGTAAGTGATATATATATGTACCTTGTTGAATACATAAATCTCTTGTTTTAAGTTTGAACAATCCTGGGACCGAATGTATTGAGAAAAAAATTTAATGAGTATTGTTCAAACCTGAAAGTGAAAATATCATGCAGGAAGCTTTGTTAATCGGTGAAATGTCATTTGTGTAGACTTTGCAAAAACATAAAGGGGGAAATGTGGGAAACTGGCTTACCTGTTCCTTAGTGTAAATGGTACACCTGTTCTATTGTAGATGTTGCAGTTGTTAGATGTTGCAGCTGTTCCCTACTATTATAGATGATGTTGCAGTTCAGATAGCAAACAGCTGCTTGTAGTTTCCAATAAATACGAGGTGGAAACTAAGGTCAAGGTGCTCTCTGTTCCAGAAGCTGTGAGTCCCCTGGTCCCATCTTTATCTCCTCTTTGTGTCTCTCTCTGCCCCTTTATTTTGTAAAGTTTTGCTTTGCCTTCCCTTCAAGCCAACCTATTGTGAGCTGATTGCAGCAGACTAAAAACAACGCACTCCACCTCTGGACTCCCTAAATACATGTTCTTTCCATATGCAAAATACATTCATTCTATCACCATATTTCAAAAGCCGTAAATCATTTCAGTAACGAGGCTAAGTACAAAATCTCATCCAAGGCATGTGCAGGCAGACAGTCTGTCTAGGGGCTGTGGACCTGTGATGTTTTAAAAAGAAGTCATCTGCTTCCAATATACAAAGGAGGGGCAGTCACAGGATAAACATTCCCATTGTCATAGGGAGAAGTCGGAAGGAAAGCAGGGGTCACGGGTCCCAAACGTTTCCAAGAACCTGCAGGACACATTCCTTTAGCGTTCCACGTCTGGGAGTCATGTCCTCGTCCTTGGAGCCTCAAGGAACAGCCGTCCTCGCTTCCAAGCACTTGCCCAGAGACCATGGTTCACCTCCACTCTCATCAAGCATCTGGGTGGCTGAGCGCTAGGTCTCACCCTCGGAGAACATTAGGGTGATGGCCACAGTCTTTGCAATCTCCAGGACACAGGCTCAACCCTGCTATCACAGGGGGGTGAGGGCAAAACTCTCCCGATCCCAAGGGCGGTACGCCCCCTCTCTGAAGCCTGGGGCAGCCACACACACCCTTTCCACACACCCGCATGGTCTGCCTCTCTTGGCCCAACAAGCTGTCTTCAGTCCAGACCTCCGCTTCCATGTTCCTGGCCTGGAAGTGATTTTTCTTTAATCTGTCCCTTTTCTGTCCCCATTAGCAGTGGTTCCATCCGTACAGATCTCACAGGAAGCTTGTTGTTTCACAGCAGGTCTCAGGGGTCCCAACCAGCAGACAGGAGGACTTTCCACAGATGCTCCCTGGATAACTGCCTTGTTCCAGTCCTGACTTACACGGAAATGACTAGCAGGTTCCAAGTTCAGTTAAGTCCTCACATGGGGCACTATTCTCTGAGGACTTGTTTTCTGGAAGCTCAGAATTTCCCAAACCATCCACTTCTGGTTTCTTTGTGCCCAGGAGTTCAGTTCTTAGCTTATCCCTTTCCTCTTGCATTCTACTAAAAGCTACAAAAAGAAGCCAGGCCTCACTTTCCACATTTAGTTTGGAAATCTCCTTGGAAATCTCCAAGCTCGTCACTTTCCAGTGCTGCCTTCCCTCCTACATCAGGAGTCAATGTTGCCAAGTTTTTTGCCACTTTAAAACAAGGATCACCTTTCTTCCAGTTTCCAGTGACACATTCATCATTTCTGTCTAAGGCCTCATCAGAAGTAACTTTAGTGTCCATATTTTTACTATGTCTTTACAGGATCTTCTTAGCTATCTAGGCCTTTTCTATCAAGCATCTCATAATTCTTCCAAAATCTACTCCTTATCCATTTATAAAACTGTTCCAACATTTTTGGTATTTGCTTAGCAGCACACACCCCATTTTCCTGGTATCAATTTCTGTTTTTGTTTGCTAAAGACTGCTAATGCAATAGACCAGAAATAGGTTGACTTTTACGATGGGAGTTTATTAGGTTGAAAGTTACAGTTCTAGGAGTGGATGTGGCTCAAGCGACTGAGCTCCCACCTACCACATGGGAGGTCCCCGGTTTGGTTCCTGGTGTCTCCTAAAGAAGATGGCAATCTGGCACAACAGGCAGGCATGACAAGCTGATGCAAAAAGAGACACAAGAAGAAAAACGTAACAAGAGGCACAACAAAGCAGGGAACAGAGTTTCCAAGTGCCTCCTAAAGAAAATGAGCAAGACAGCAAGCTGACAATGATGGGCAGGTGCAGCAAGCTGACACAACAAGATGACGCAACAAGATGATGCAACAAGTAGAAAACACAAGTAGAAAAACACAATGAGAGACACAACAAAGCAGGGAACAGAAGTGGCCCAAGCAATTGGGCACCTTCCTCTCATATCAGAGGTCCCAAGTTCAGTTCCCGGTACCTTCTAAAGAAACAAGAAGATGAACAGACAGAGCAAGTGCAAACGATGAAGGGGTGGGGAGAAGTAAATAAAATAAATCTTTAAAATAATAACTTTTTAAAAGTTACAGTGCAAGGCTGTGAAAACGTCCAAATCAAGGCATCATCAGAGATGCCATCTCCCTGAAGGCTGGCAGCTGGCAGTCCTGGACTCCCGCCAAGTGGCAAGGCACGATATGGCTCTGCTGGTCTCCACTTTCTCCTCCAGGCCCACTTTCTCTCTGAGCTCAGCGGTGGGTGATGAGGCACACAGCAGTGTCTACTCGTCTCTGCCCTCCCCTCCAGACCTCGTTGCTGGTTCTGCTTCAGGCTGCTCCATCTGTGACTTTTCTTTCGTGCACAGGTCTTTTGACTTCCAGAGGCTTCTCTCTGTCACTGCCGCTTTCCTCCTGGATCTGCAGCTTTATTCCCCTGTTTAGAAAGAACTCCAGTGAGAGGATTAAGACTCCCCAGGGTCACACCCTGCTGGAGCAGTCTAATTAAATGGCCCTGAACTTATCTAATCTAATCAAAGGTTCACACTAGGTTCAATTTAAGAACATAATTTTCTGGGGTCCACAAAAAAGATTAAAACCAATACAATCCTAAACAGAAACTCTGTACAATTTCAGAATTAACTGTCTATTCCCTGCCCCCACCCTGGTTCCTGGTAATCTGTATTCTAGTTTCTGACACTATGAATTTGCTTGTTCTAATGATTTCATATCAGTGAGATCATTTGTCCTTTTTGTCTGACTTATTTCACTCAACTTGATGTCTTCAAGGTTCATTTATTTGTCGTATGTATCGTACTTCATTCTTTTTTACAGATGAATTATATTTCATTGTGTATATATATCGCATTTTGTTCCCATTCATCAGTTGATAGAAACTGGGTTTTTTCCATCCTCGGCACTTGTGCATAATCCCATGATGAACACTGGTTTGCAAATATCATTTTGAATTCCTTCTTTCAATTCTTTTGGGTATATGCCAGAAGTGGGATTGCCAGGTCACATGGTAATTCTAAAGTTACCTATCTGAGGAGCCAACAAACTGTCTTCCACAGCAGCTGTACCATTTTACATTCCCACAAACAAGGAATGAGAGTTTCTATTTCTTCACATCCTCCCCAGAAAATCACACTTTTGATTTTCTGTTTTCTACTAGTGACCACTCTAGTGGGTATGAAATGGTATCTCAGGGTGGTTTGGATTTGCATTTCTTTAATAGGTAATGATGGTGAGCATCTTTTCACGTGCTGTTTGGCCATTTGTATATCTAATTTGGAGAAATGTCTATTCAAGTCTTGGGCACATTTTGGATGGTTTGTCATTTGTTGTTGAATTATAGGATTTTTAAAATATTTTGGATATTAAACCTTTATGAAATATATGGTTTCCAAATACTTTCTCCCATTCATCAAGTTATCTTTTTACTTCCATGATGAAGTGCTTTGATGCTCAAAGGTTTTAAATTTTAACAAGATCCCACTGGTCTATTTTTTCTTTTGTTGCTCATGCTTTGGGTGTGAAGTCTAAGAAACCATTGCCTTAAGCAAGGTCCTAAACATGCTTCCCTACATTTTCTTCTAGGGGTTTTATAATTCTGGTTCTCATATTTAGGTCTTTGATCTATTTTGAGTTGATTTTTGTATATAGTGCAAGATAGGAGTCCATCTTCATTCTTTTGCATATGGAAATCCCGTTTTCCCAACACCATCTGCTGAAGAGACTTGGCACCCTTGTCAAAAATCAGTCGGCCAAAGCTAGGAGGGATGATTTCTGAATTGTCGATTAGACTCCGTTGGTCTACGTCTGCCCTTGTGCTAGTAAGTACCATGATATTTTCATTCCTGTGGCTTTGTAATAAGTTTGAAGATCAGGAATTATGAGTACTGCAACTTTGCTTTTCTTTTTCAACATTGCTTTGGCTATTTAAGGGCCCTTACACATCCATGTAAATTTGATAATTCACTTTTCCATTTCTGCACTGGCTATTGGAATTATGATTGGGATCGCATGGAATTTGTAAATCGTTTTGGGTAGACCTGACATCTTAAATAATATTTAGTTTTCCAGTCCATGAATGCAGACCATGGCTTTCATTTATTTAGCTCTTCCTTAATCTATTTTGGCAGTGTTTTGTAGTTTTTGGTGTATAACCCATTTATATGCTGGGTTACATTTATTCCTAGACAACTCATTCTTTTATTTGCTATTATAGATTTTTTTCTTGATTTATTCTTATGATTATTCACTACTACTGATTTTTGTTTGTTGATCTTGTACTGACCACTTTGCTGAATTTATTTATTAGTTCTAATAGGTTTGTTGTGTATTTTTCAGGATTTTCTGTATTTAGGATCATGTCATTGTAAATAGGGAAAGTTTTCTCTCTCATGTTAGTGGTTGGGTTTTCATATATACCTTTTATTATGTTGAGGAAGTTTCCAGTTATTTTCAGTTTTCTCTTTTTATCAAGAGGGCTAGATTTTGCCAAATGCCTTTTATGCAACAATCATATAGGTTTTTTTACCCTTTGTTCTATTACTTGGTATATTACATGAATTGATTTTATTGTTGAACCAACCTTGCACACTTGGGATAAATCCCACTTCATCATGCTATAATTCTTTCAATGTGCTGTTGGGTTCAGTTTGCTAGTTTTTGTTGAGGATTTTTTTTTTTTTAAAAAGATTTATTTATTTATTTAATTCCCCCCCTCCCCTGGTTGTCTGTTCTTGGTGTCTATTTGCTGCGTCTTGTTTCTTTGTCCGCTTCTGTTGTCATCAGCGGCACGGAAGTGTGGGCGGCGCCATTCCTGGGCAGGCTGCTCTTTCTTTTCACGCTGGGCGGCTTTTCCTCACGGGCGCACTCCTTGCGCGTGGGGCTCCCCTACGCGGGGGACACCCTTGCGTGGCGCAGCACTCCTTGCGCGCATCAGCGCTGCGCATGGCCAGCTCCACACGGGTCAAGGAGGCCCGGGGTTTGAACCGCGGACCTCCCATATGGTAGACGGACGCCCTAACCACTGGGCCAAAGTCCGTTTCCCATTGTTGAGGATTTTTGCCACTGTTCATAAGGGATATTGTGTTGTTATTTTATTTTCTTGGTGGATCTTTATCTGAGTCTGGTATTAGAGTGATATTGACTCCTTAGAATGAATTGGGGAATTTTTCGCACTTGCCAATTTTTTTTGGTGGAGTTTCAACAGGATTGGTGTTAATTATTTTTGGAATATTTGGTAAAACTCACCACTGAAGCTCTGTGGTCCTGGGCTTTTTTTGTTGGAAGGTTTTTTGATTACTGACTCAATTTCTTTACTAGTTATAGGACTGTTGAAATTTATTTCTTTTTGAATCAGTGTTGGTAGTTACTGAGTTTCTAAGAATGTCTCCATTTCATCTGGGTAATCGAATTTGTTGTGTACCATTGTTCATATTATCCTCTGACAATCCTTTTATTTCAATTGTAATATCACCCTTTCATAATTGATTTTATTTCATCCCCTCTGCCTTTTTCTTTGCCAGTCTAATTAAAGTTTTAATGATTTTATTGATCTTTGCAAAGAATCAGCTTCTGGTTTTGTTGACACTTACTATTGTTTTTTTTATTCTCTATTTTATTTATCTCCATTCTTTATTTTTTCTTTCCTCCTGCTAGCTATGGATTTAATTTGTTCTTTTTTTTTTTTTTTTTTTTGTAGATCCTCCAGTTGCCAGGTCTCTGAATTTGAGATCTTTCTTCTTGCTTTTATTATTATTATTATTATTAATTATTTAGGAGGTACCAGGGATTGAACCCAGGACCTCACACATGGGAAGCAGGCTGCAACTGGATTTTGTGTAGGTCCTTGGCTAAACTGCAGGAAATGAATTTCAAGAGCATTCCACATTGATTAGGCCAATTATTTATTAAGGTAGGGAGGGAAGAGAAATGGAAGAAAATAACAGATCATAGGTTAATAGGGAGGAAGGGGCTGAAAAGTGATAAAAAAGGGCTGATTTACAGAATACACTTGCCCGTTATAGATTATAAACGTCCAGGTTTTACTAGCATGGCCATCATGGCAGGGGGTAGACAGTGAGAGCAGGGTGCAGAAGGCAGGAAAAGGGCAGGAGAAGGCACACAAACAGGGCTGGTTCACTTTCCCACTTGCCTTTTAAACTATTAATTATTCCACCTCTTTGCTAATGGCATGGGAGGAGCTCCAGCTGTTTGCTGTTTTGATTGGTTACCCCACCCATCAATTCCTCAGGAGGGACCAATGATAAGGCCCCTTAAGAATATCTGGGGTTTCTCCTGGCCTCCGGAGGAAATCTTCTGATTGCAGAATCTCAGGAGTAATCTAGCCGCCGTCGTGGGGATACCCAATGACACATGGACTTCTTGCCAGGTTCCAGATCTATCTATTGATTCTCTAACTAGCCTGCTTCAAAGTGCTCAACCACTGAGCTACATCTTCTGCCCTCTTTTTTTCTTTTTTAAATGTAAGCATTTAGAGCTACTGGCTTTGCTACATTGCAAAATATTTGGCACTTTCTGTTTTCATTTTATTCACCTCAAGATATTTCTTTTTTTTTGTTTTAAAGATTTATTTTATTTATTTCTCTCCGCTCCCCCCACTCCCCATTGTCTGCTCTCTGTGTCTATTTGTTGTGCATTCTTTTGCATCTGCTTGCTTTGTCAGGTGGCACTGGGAAACTGCGTCTCTTTTTTGTAGCATCATCTTGCTGCATCAGCTCTCCGTGTGTGCAGTGCCATTCCTGGGTGGTCTGTGCTTTTTTCATGTGGGGCAGCTCTCCTTGCAGGGCACACACCTTGTATATGGGGCACTCCTACGCGGGGGCACCCCTGCATGGCAGGGCACTCCTTGGGTGCAGCAACACTGAACATGGGCCAGCTTACCACACGGGACAGGAGGTCCTGGGGATCAAACCCTGGATCTACCATATGGTAGATGGATGCTCTGTCAGTTGAGCCATGTCTGCTTCCCTCAAGATATTTCTTAATTTTCCTTGTGGTTTCTTCTCTGACCCTTTTGTCAAGAATTCATTAATGTCCACATATTTGTAAATTGGCTGTTTCTCCCTGTATTGTTGATTTCTAGCTCCATTCAATTGTGATCAGATAAGATATATTATGTGATTTCATATTTTTTAATTTATTGAGACTTGTTTTGTGACCTAACATATGGTCTATCTTGGAGAATGATCCATGTGCACTTGAGAAGAATATGTATTCTGTGGCTGTTGGGTGAAGTGTTCTATATATGTCCATTAGGTCTAGCTAGTTTATAGTATTGTTCAAGTCTTCTATTTGCTTAGTGATCTTCTGTATAGATGTATTGTTCATTGTTAAAAGTAGTGTATTGAAATCTCCTACTGTTAATATAGTACTATTAATATTTTTCCCTTTGGCGGCGGACTTGGCCCAGTGGTTAGGGCACCCGTCTACCACATGGGAGATCCACGGTTCAAACCCCGGGCCTCCTTGACCTGTATGGAGCTGGCCCATGCACAGTGCTGATGCGTGCAAGGAGTGCGGTTCCACGTAGGGGTGTCCCCCACGGAGAGCCCCATGCGCAAGGAGTATGCCCTGTAAGGAGAGCCACCCAGCACGAAAGAAAGTGCCCAGGAATGGTGCCATACACATGGAGAGCTGACATAACAAGATGATGCAACAAAAAGAAGCACAGATTCATGTGCCACTGACAACAACAGAAGCGGACAAAGAAAGACACAACAAATAGACACAGAGAACAGTCAACCAGGGGGGGGAAGGGGAGAGAAATAAATAAATAAATAAATAAATAAATCTTTTTAAAAATATATTTTTCCCTTCAAATTTGTCAATATTTGCTTCATGTATTTTGGGGCTTTGCTATTAGTGCATATACATTTATAATTGTTATTATGTCTTCTTGTTGAATTGGCCCCTTTACCAGAATAAAATGATCTTCTTTGTCCCTCATAACAGTTTTTTTACTTAAAAAGTCTATTTTTTCATATATTAGTATAGCTACTTGAGCTTTCCTTTGTTTACTATAGTATTTTCATGGTATATATTTTTGCATCCTTCCACTTTCAACCTACTTGTGTCTTGAAAGCAGCATATAGTTGGGTCATACTCTTTTTATCCATTCTGCCAATCTCTGTCCTTTGAATGGAGAGTTTAATCCATTTACACTTTAAGTAACTACAGATAATACAGGACTTTCTTCTGCCATTTTGTTATTTGGACTTTGTAAGTCTTATGCCTTTTTCGACCCTCACTTCTTCCATTAATGCTTACTTTCATAATTATCTGATATTTTTGTATTGTACCATTTTGAGTCCCTTCTCATTTATTTCTACATACATTTTTCATATATTTTATTTGTGGTTACCATGGAGCTAAAATTTACCATCCTAAATCTATAACAATCCTATTTAATTTGATACCATCTTAACTTCAATGGTATACATATAAACTGTTTCTGTACTCCTGTGTCTCTTCACCTTTTTGTTGTATTTGTATTTGTATAAAAATCATATTTACATACAATGTGTATCTAAAGCCATAGATTTATCATTACTTTTTTATTTTTTTATCTTTACCATTTCCCCCCTTTATTAAAGGTTTTTTTAAAATTTTTTATTATCTTTTTTAAAAAAGATAGATAAATAACACAAAATGTTACAATAAAACATGTAAAAGGTTCTAACATATCCCATTCCCCATACCCCCCACTTCTCCCACATTGACTTCTCTCATTGGTTTGGTGCATTCATTGCATTTGATGAGTACATTTTGGAACATTGCTACACTGCATGGATTATAGTTTATGTTGTAGTTTACACTTATATTTTAGCACCTGTAAGTAGGAAGAAATGGAGTTTCACACCAAAAAATACAATACAGTAGTACTGACATTTATAATTACCCATATGATTATTCATTTCTTTGTTTTGGGTCTTTATTTCTTTATGCCACTTCAATCCACTGTCAAGTGTAACTTTTCATTTCAGTCTGAACAAATCCCTTTAGCTTTTCTTGTTGGGCAGATGTAGTGGTGATGAATTTGCCTAGCTTTTGTTTATCTGGGAATGTCTTCATCTCTCTCACATTTTTGAAAGAAATTCTTCCTGGATATAAAATTCTTCATTGGCAATTGAGTTTATCCTGTTTGGCATTTGCTCACTTCTTGAATATGCATAATCATGTTTTTCATTAAATTTGGAAAGTTTCTGCAATTATATCTTTAAATATTCTTTCTCCTTCCTTCCTCCCTCCCTCCCTTATTTTATTCATTTATTTATTTCTCTCACCTTCCCCCCACCCCCGCCAGTTGTCTGTTCTCTGTGTCCATTCGCTGTGTGTTCTTCTTTGTCCGCTTCTGTTGTTGTCAGCGGCATGGGAATCTGTGTCTCTTTTTGTTGTGTCATCCTGTTGTGTCAGCTCTCCGTGTGTGCGGCGCCATTCCTGGGCAGGCTGCACTTTCTTTCGCTCTGGGCTGCTCTCCTTACAGGGCGCACTCCTTGCGTATGGGGCTCCCCTACGCGGGGCCACCCCTGAGTGGCACGGCACTCCTTGCGTGCATCAGCACTGCGCATGGGCCAGCTCCACACGGGTCAAGGAGGCCCGCGGTTTGAACCGTGGACCTCCCATGTGGTAGGTGGATGCCCTAACCACTGGGCCAAGTCCACGTCCCTTTCTTTCTTTCTCTTCCTTCCTTTCTTTCTTCCTTCCTTCCTTCCCTCCCTTCCTCCCTCCTTTCTTTCTTTCTTTCTTCTCCTTCTGGAACTTCTGGAATGCATATATTGGTTCACTTAATGATGTCCTACAGGTCTCTTAGGCTCAGTTCACCCTTTTTAAAATTCCTTTTTCTTTCTACTCCTCATCTTGAATCATGGCAATTGTCTGGTCTTTGAGATGACTGATTTTTCCTTCTGCTGACACCGATCTGTTGTTGAAACCTTCTGGGGAATATTTCATTTCAGTTTTTGTGTTCTTCAGCTCTAGTATTTCTGTTATGCTCCTAATGAGAATCTAAAGGCGATTCCTATATTGATAATTCATTGTTTTCCTCATACCCTTTGCTTCTTTCTCCATGTTTTTCTTTATCTCCTTGAGCATATTGAGAATCATTATGTATGTCCTTGTTGCACATGTCTTTGTCAAGTATGTTCAAAGTCTCATCCTTTTCATTAATGGTTTCTGAATTTTTATCTTGCTCCTTTAGGTAGGCCATCATTTCTTGGTTTTTGTTTACTTGTTTTGAAGAGGAGGTCCTTGGCTGGTGTAGCAGTTTGATATGGCTATGAATTCCAAAAATAGATATTGGATTATGTTTGTAATCTGGTCTGTACCTGGTGTGATTAAGTTATGATTAGGGCTTTGACTGGGCCGCGTCATTAGGGTGTTGAGTCCCCGCCCCATGGTGGGTGGGGACTCACAGATAAAAGGCATGGCAAAGGACACAGTTGGATGGTTTTCATGTTGGAGTTTTGATGTTAGAGTTTGATGCTGAAGCCTTAAGCTGGAGCCCCGGGAAGTAAGCTCACACAGGAAACAGAAGCCAGCCCCAGGAAGAGAGGAACCCCAAGCCCAGGAAGAAGCAAGCCCTTGGAGGAGAGGATCCCTGATCCCTGAGAGAAGCAAGATCCTGGGAGAGAGGAACCCAGGAAGCCTGAACCCTCACAGACGTGGGCAGCCATCTTGCTCTAACACGTGAAAATAGACTTTGGTGAGGGAAGTAACTTATGCTTTATAGCCTGGTATCTGTAAGCTCCTACCCCAAATAAATACCCTTTATAAAAGCAACCAATTTCTGGTATTTTGCATCAGCACCCTTTTGCCTAATACAACTGGGTTCATTCACTCGGTGTGACAGAATAGACAGGCACACCGAACTAGGCTATGAAGGAAAAGAGGATTTATTTGCTGGCATGAGACTGGAGATGTACAATTTCATATCGGCCTCCCTGAACTGCAGAAATGCTGATCTTTCATTCCATCAGGCTGCTAAGGAGTAATTGGGGCAGAGCCGGACACAGGTTCCTGGGTTAATAAACATTAAGGGGTTGAACGTGGCGGGGTGGGTGCCAAACCAGGGGGAGTGACAAAGTCACAGTCATTATCCAAGATCAAATTCTGGGATAGGAAAGAACAGAGTAGGGGGCAAGCAGGACTTTCCACAGGGACCTCAAGCAGGAGGTGGGCGCTCCCCATCACAACCGCAAGTCCACACCGGGAGCCTCCTTCTGAAATAACCACCAAGAGAGGTAAGCTCAGTCTAGAGTTACCATCACAATAGTAAGAATATGGGAAGCAGACTTGGCCCAGTGGTTAGGGCGTCCGTCTACCACATGGGAGGTCCGCGGTTCAAACCCCGGGCCTCCTTGACCCGTGTGGAGCTGGCCCATGCGCAGTGCTGACACGCGCAAGGAGTGCCGTGCCACACAGGGGTGTCCCCCGTGTAGGGGAGCCCCACACACAAGGAGTGCCCCCCGTAAGGAGAGCCGCCCAGTGTGAAAGAAAGTGCAGCCTGCCCAGGAATGGTGCCGCACACACGGAGAGCTGACACAACAAAAATGACGCAACAAAAAGAAACACAGATTCCCGTGCCGCTGACAACAACAGAAGCGGACAAAAAAGAACACACAGTGAATGGACACAGAGAACAGACAACTTGGGGGGGGGAGGGGAGAGAAATAAATAAAATAATAGAAAAAAGAAGAGTAAGAATAGGCAAGGGAGAGGCTAAGTTTTGAATAAGGATAAAGAAGAGTGAGATTTGTTTAGAATGACCATCACAATAGCAGGTGTAGGCTAACTCCAACCAGTTTCAGTGATTTCACATATTAAACCTTGGCTATTCTATAATTTACTAGAAGTAGAAAGGCACCTATATAATGATTTAGTAATCATAAATATTTGTTAGTTCTTTTTTAGAAATATTTCTTCCCCCCTCATCATTTGCACTCGCTGTCTGCTTGTTGTATGCTCTCTGTGTCTGCTCATTTTTTAGGAGGCACCAGAACCTCCCATGTGGGAGGGAGGTGCCCAATCAATTGAGCCACATCTGCTCCCTGCTTGTGTTTCTCTCATTGTGTTTCCTCCTTTTGTCTCCTAATTGCATCTTGTTGCAATTTGTGCCATCTTGTTGCATCACCTCATTGCGTCATCTCATTGCATTAGCTCATTGCATCAGGTTGCCGTGCCAGCCCATCATGTCAGTTCACTATCTTGATCATCTTCTTTAGGAGGCACTGGGAACCAAACCCAGAACCTCCCATGTGGTAGGCAGGCACCCAACTACTTGAGCCACGTCCACTTCCCTATTTGTTAATTCTTAAGCATCAGTTAAAAAGGTTCATTACAATGCCTCAATATTTAAGCTATACTGGATTTTTCTAGTACTACAATTCCCTCCTGCTTAAATATACATTTCCAGTCTTGGGAATTTGGACATCATTTGATCTGGCTTCGTCCTGCTGAGATGGGGCGATGTTAGGGATTTTTCTGGTGAAAGGTGAGATCCGTGCAATGGAGATACTGTTGACTGGGCATTCCTTTTTCTGGGTTACTGGTCTGGAGAGGCTAGTATGCTACAAAAAGTTAAGTAGTTTAGAAATAAACAGATGTGATAGTATTAAGATAACTTACTGATGAGGCAAGGGAAGTTGTGTAGGGACAGAATTTCAAGGAACAAAATGAAGGAGCTGTGCTGGCATTTAGTGGGGTTTGTTTATGAGGAAAACCCGAAAGTCTAGGTTAGCTGGTTTCCAGATAATCCCTGCCACTAGGAAAGAGATTTGAGTGAGAGCGCACGGCCAGCAAGGGGGTCAAGGTAAATAGTCAGGTTGGAGCTGTTCCCGGATTCTGTTTAGGTTCTTGGCTGTGCTGCAGAAATGAATTTCAAGAGCGCGTTGGGTGAGTTAGGCCAGCAATCTATTCAGGTAGAGAGGGAAGGGAAATGGGAGAAAATAACAGAGCAGGGGTCCCAGGTAGAGAGGAAGGGGCTGAAAAGTAATAAGGTGGGCTGATCTACAGACTACAGTTCCCCACTACAGGTTATAAATCCCCAGGTTTTACCCTGCATAGTGGTCCAAATGGGGAAGACGCAGCCAGAGGCAGGGTCCAGAGGCAGGAGAGTGCTTAGGCCTCAGGCCCGCTTTTTAAACTGCTAATTATCCCACCCCTTTGCTGATGGCAGGGGAGGAGTTCCAGCTGTTCGCTGTTTTGATTGCTTATTTCCCCCATCAGTCTCCCAGGAGGGCCCAATGATAAGGTCCTTGGCAGAATATCTGGGCTTCTCCTGGCTTCTGGAGAGAGTCTTCTCCTGAGTGGCAGAATCTCGGGGAGGGTCTTCCAGCAGCTGTCTTGGGGCTGTTGATGTCCACGTGGACTCTCTGCCAGGTTCCAGATCCGTCTATTGACTCCCTGTCTTACTAGCCTGCTTCAGAGTGTCTGGCTGGGCATCAAGGGTGTTTCCTGAAAAATAATTTCCCCTCCACCCTGGAGCATCTGTTGTTTGGCCATGGTGTGGTGGATCCACAGTGGGTTCCCTGCACGTGAGAGAAGAACGAGTGACACGGAACAGTAGGCAGGGCCGGTTCACTTGGGGCTGAGCTGACATTCAGGACCCTGACCTTTCAGAAGCAAAGCCACACCCAGGCTCCTGGTTCAACTCTCTGCAGTGGGATGTCTGAGCGGAGTTCATGGCAGTTAGAAGAAAAGCTCTGGGCTGCGTCAGGGTTGCACCCAAAGATCTAACGTATCGAATGATAGTTTATTCAGGACTAGCGTGCATGTTACCTGTATTCTCATTTTTAATATATAAACTTCCATAGATCGTTTTATAAGAACGTAAACCAGGTCCCCTCCAGGAGCAGCCCTTACTCTCAGCAGCGCCATAAGCTAGGCTTTATCTCCGTGGAGGTGGGTCTCTAAACAAATAAACCTGCAGGAGAGCAACCTCCAGAATGACCTCTCGACTCTATCTGAACTCTCTTAGCCAGTAAAGCTTTATTCCGTTCTAGTTCTTTTCCTCCTTTTGGTCTAATCCCACATTGCCAGGGAGGCTCACCCTGGGGAGTTATCAAGTCCTGCATTGCCAGGAAAAATCTCTGGAAGAAGTCCCACCTTGCTAGGAAAATTATCCCTGGAAGTCCTGTCCCACGTGTGTGTGGGAGGGGGAGGGAATGGGAGGTTGGCTTAGAAAGGCAGGCCACACTCGAGTAACAGAGAGGGTCTCTAGAGGTGACTCGGGAATTAATTAGAGTTAGGGTTAGGTTTGTCATTACAGAAATCAGTTTTGTGAGTGCAAGCCTCAAGACAGAGGGCTCTGGCAGCGGACTTGGGGGCGTCCGTCTACCACATGGGAGGTCCGCAGTTCAAACCCCAGGCCTCCTTGACCCATGTGGAGCTGGCCCATGTGCAGTGCTGATGTGTGCAAGGAGTGCCATGCCATGTAGGGGTGTTCCCCACGTAGGGGAGCCCACGCGCAAGGAGTGCTCCCTGTAAGGAGAGCCGCCCAGTGCGAAAGAAAGTGCAGCCTGCCCGGGAATGGCACCGCACACACGGAGAGCTGACACAACAAGATGATGCAACAAAAAGAAACACAGATTCCTGTGCTGCTGACAACAACAGAAGTGGACAAAGAAGAAGATGCAGCAAATAGACACAGAGAACAGACAACCGAGATGGGGGGAAAGGGGAAATTAATTAATTTAAAAAAAAAAAAGACAGAGGGCTCCGATCACTAGCAAGTTTCTTCTACACAGGTTTACCTTGCAGGGTTACTGTGTTCCCTAGACCCTTAGGGAACTTAGCAAATCTTTCTATTTTATGCCCAAAACAACTTGAAATGCACCAGGGTGTTGCCATAATTCCATACAGAATATCACAGTCTCATTCACTGGTTTAGGTCCCATGTTAGCTGCGCTGACTAGGGAGGTTAAATTAGATAGTTCTCCGCAGAATTTTAAAGAATTTTCCCAACAAAATGAAGTTCTTCTTTCTTGTCCCCACAGTACTCAAAGTCTTAAAACACCAATAACACTGTCTTTTTCCTTGTGTCCTGGTCTGTGTAGGCTAGCCCCAGCGCCTCACTAAGTGTGGTTCTTTCAGCTTCTGTAACTGGGGTGGAGCTTTAGAATGGAAGCTGCTTCTCCAGCCCCAGAGAGCTGGTTAACGTCGGCTCTGAGTCGGGGGTCACACAGGCCCTAAAAAACCCTCGGGGGATTCCAGGCTGTACACACAGAGTAAAGTGTCTTGGGACTTAGAAAAAACAATCCGAGACGGGAGCTCAGGGGTAACTAGGGCTGCTCAAGAGCTCTAGGCCTACTTTCCTTATGGGTATTTTAAAGAAAGGTGTTTCAAGAGACCATTTACTATGCCCGTAACTGGTGACAGAATTCACTTTTACTAAGATTATGTTAATCCACATGTAAAATACAATTTACAGACTTGCCTTGCTTCTCCTTCAAGTCCCTTTTTGTTGAAAATGGGCTGACCGCATGCTCTTTTGGAGAAGCATCAGAGCAGAACACTGTAAGAGATTTTGATTGTTTTCAGAACATCACGTTTTTCTAAGACTAACTAAAACTATTACCAACAATATTATGCAGATCAGAGTTAGGACAGAATAGACAGTGAGAACTTGGAAAATCTTTAAGAATTTTTATGCAATCCCCAAATATATGGGCAAATTACACATTCAATTTCTCCTTCATGTTTTCTCTTTCCGAAAAGTACTATCACAAAGAAAACTCAGCAGTAGAAGAAAACTATTTTTCTAGTAAATTTTACCAGAACCTAAGATTCCCAATGGAATCTTATCTTCCTATTATCATTTTATAAATAATATTTCCCTTAGTAGTAAACACAAGCGTACCCATTTATGATAGTCTTAAGAAATACTGTGATTATGCACATTTTTTTATGACAAACTAGTTGTGTATTTTTTTTAAAGAAGTTTAACACCTTGATAAAAATTCTGATCAGAATAAAATGTGACTAAAACTTAAAACATTGTCAAAGTCACATCCCGTTTAGGCTTTTCCACAGTTTATACAAGTATTATTTCAGTTTTGGAATATATTTTTTCACTGTGAATTAGAATACACATATATTGATAATGTTGATTTTCATAAACATATGTTTTAGCACCTCACATTTTACAAAGTGAAAGAACAAATTCTTTTGTAACAGTTTGAAATTAAAGATATCCTTAAGGGTTTTTTAGAATATTAAAAGTTGTCAGTCTGAACATTATATTTAAACAGGCCTCTATCACAGTGACAAATAAATTAGTAGAATCATTTGGAAAAGACTTTTCCAAAACAGTAGTGGATTTATATTTTTAAAAAACATTTTATTTATTTCACACCCCCTCCCCCATTGTATGCAGTTGCTGCTCTCTGTGTCTCTTCATTGTGTGCTCTCTGTGTCTGCTCATCTTCTTTTTAGGAGGCACTGGGAACTGAACCCAGGACCTCCCATGTGGGAGGGAGGTGCCCAATCACTTGAGTTACATCTGCTCCCTGCTTATTGCATCAGCTTGCCGGGCCAGCCCTTTGTGTCAGCTTGCTATTTTGTTCATCTTCTCTAGGAGGCACCAGGAACCGAACCCAGGACCTCCCATGTGGGAGACGGGCACCCAACTGCTTGAGTCACATCTGCTCTCTAGATTTGTATTTTTAAACCCATTAAGGATATCTAAAGGTCAACATGCCTAGTTGGCATAGATCATAATAGATTAACGTAGCATCTGGCAGGGTTTTGGACTATAAAGTTGCTTCTGGTTTTCAATATTGACTCCTAGATTTCTACTTACTAGTAACTTCCAGAATCAGTCATTTACATTATAATCTTTCAGGTTCCCCCACCCCCATGAGATGGCTCCCTCATCTGTCTGCTCATTGTCTGCTCATTGTCTGCGCTTTTTGTGTCCGCTCATTTGTCAACTCATCACGTCAGCTCATTGCGTCAGCTCTTCTTTAGTAGGCACCAGGAACTAAAACCGAGACCTCCCGTATAGGAGGCGGGTGCCCAGTGGCTCGAGCCACACCTGCTCACATGCAATCTTTGCATTTAGAAAATGCTTTTATAAACTTCCCATAACCAACCATGACCACATAGACTAGTTACTTCCCCTCTGAACAAATTTCACCTTTATGTCCGCAACAAGCAACATTCACTTCCACGAACTTTCTACAACTTTCCATTCCCATTCAAGTCTTGTCCGACATATTTCCACCCTGACTTTATGAAAAACAGGCATTTTATCTCAGGACAAAACACACTCCCTGAAACAAGCTGTCATAACCCTTCCACTTCTTTCCATAGCCACTTAAGGCTCATATTCCACATTCTGTTCTGTTAAAAACTAGTCATTTCACTCTGGGCAAAACAATTATTTTTTAAAAGATGTTTGTAAAAATAATCATTTCATTAACTAAAACTTAAAATTTCCATCATCTTAAAGATTTAGCTGATTTAATGCTATCTTATTTTGTTAGCATCTATTAAAACCTAGGGAGATTACACCCGAGTAGAATAAAAGTAAAATAATTATAGTTTACATAAGAAATGTTTTCTTTTTTCCTCTTCCTCCTAGGGTAAAACCTCTTTGTTTTCATAATACTTAAAAGTATCTAACAAAACAAAACAAAATAAAAACCTCAAAAGCATGCTGACTATCAGACTCTGGAGAATATATTATAATTGTTTTCATCATAACTTGGACAAGCTTTTTAATAGCTTTCAAGGACTTTTTCTTTACTTACTAAAATTTGGCCATTGGGTTATTAATTATTCTTATCTTAAGGCTGTTAAAATTTAATTGGGGGAAGCGGACATGGCTCAACTGATAAAGCATCCACCTACCACATGGAGGGTCCAGGGTTCAAACCCAGGGTCTCCTGACCCATGTGGTGAGCTGGCCCACGCGCAGTGCTGCTGTGCACAAGGAGAGCCGTGCCACGCAGGGGTGCCCACGCGTAGGGGAGCCCCACACACAAGGAGTGTGCCCCTCAAGGAGAGCCGCCCGGCACATAAAAAGCACATCCCGCTCAGGAGTGGCGCCGCACACACAGAGAGCTGATGCAGCAAGATGACGCAACAAAGAGAGACGTAGTTCTCCAGTGCCGCCTGAGAATGCAAGCAGACCCAGAAGAACACACAGCAAATGGACACAGAGAGCAGACAACGGGGGTGAAGGGGAGAAATAAATAAATCTTTTTTAAAAAATTTAATTGGGAATTACAGGACAGACTATACAAAAAAGTTTTATTATTAATATCCCCTCTGCCTTTATCAATTTTTATTTTTTATTTTTTTTATTTTTTTAAAGATTTATTTATTTATTTATTTCTCTCCCCCCGCCCCTGTTGTCTGTTCTCTGTGTCTATTTGCTGCGTGTTCTTCTTTGTCCGCTTCTGTTGTTGTCAGCGGCCTGGGAATCTGTATTTCTTTTTGTTGCGTCATCTTGCTGTGTCAGCTGTCCGTGTGTGCAGCGCTGTTCCTGGGCACGCTGTGCTTTTTTTCGTGCTGGGCGGCTCTCCTTAAGGGGCGCACTCCTTGCGCGTGGGGTTCCCCTACGCGGGGGGGACACCCCTGCATGGCAGGGCACTCCTTGCGTATATCAGCACTGCGTATGGGCCAGCTGCACACGAGTCAAGGAGGCCCGGGGTTTGAACCGCGGACCTCCCATGTGGTAGACGGACGCCCTAACCACTGGGCCAAGTCCGCCGCCCCCTTTTATCAATTTTTAAAAGATTTATTTATTTACTTCTCCCTACCCCCTCACTGTTTGCATTTGCTGTGTCTGTTCATTGTGTGCTCATCTTTCCTTTGGGAGTCACAGGGAACCGATCCCGGGGCCTCCCATGTGGGAGGGAGATGCCTAATCACTTGACCCACCTCTGCTCCCTGCTTTGTTGATGCCTCATTATTTTTTCCTCCTGTGTCTCTTGCTGCATCATCGTGTTTCATCCGCTCACCGCACCAGCCCGACTGTCGGCTCGCTGCCTTGCTCTTCTTCTTTAGGAGGCACCGGGAACCGAACCTGGGACCTCCCGTGTGGGAGGCGGGAGTCCAGTTGCTTGAGCCACGTCTGCCTCCCCCTATTGTTTTGCTTTCAATTTCCAAGTCTAGTAGTCAGAATTCTGAGCAAAGCTCACACCTCCCCTACCTTTCCCCCAGCGCACCCCCCCATATTTCACTAAGCTGATTTGAATGAGTCACTCAGATTCAGTCCAGGGTAGAAGCCCCTGGGGTAGGATAGGCTACGAACGATTGTGGGGGATCTCAGGACAACCTTTTCACTTTGTTTTCTTTAAACAGTTTCTTTACTCAGATTTTTATAGGACCCTTTTCATCCTGTTTGGCTTTTGTGATGTGGGCTCCAGGAGTATCCATTTTAATTCTTAGCAATTTGAATAGAGCTTTTTAAGAACTCTCATTTGTTAATTTGATATTACCGCCTGGAGGTATTAAATATACACGGAACAAACAGAGAGACACAAGGAGAATTAGACACAACAAGAGAAACAGCGAACTCACCAAACACAAGACTCCCTTGGTGCGCTCTCCATCATTTCACATCTCTGTCTTCACTGCTTTTAAGCTCTTCCCTGGGATCAGCGCTGCCTGTCACGTGCACGCGCTTTCCTGTAAACCCTCGTAGTGACCAGCAGCCGCTAGGACCTCGAGCAGCAGAAATGCAGGTGAACACTCATTCAGTAGCTGAGACAGACATTTAACAGTTCAGCATCCCGGAGCCCTCTTCAGGAGCTCACTGAGCAGAGTGAAGGCTCAGGAGGATGTCCAAGGGATAGACCGAAGTCCAGGAGCAAGCTGTTTCCAAGACTGAAAAGGTTGTTCCTGTGCCCGCAGAAAATCCTCATTCCTCACCCACTCGGAAAGAGGCCCGAGGCCTCCTGTGGGTGACTAGGACCCTCTACCCTCCCCGTCAGCCTATGCGTGTCTTCGTCCCCTGTGAGCTGTGGGTATTGGGCTGCAGGGCGAGGAGGCTTTGGCGCTCTTTTCCTGGCAGGAAGGACCCCCGGCCCCCCGCGCCCACCCCCGGCAGGCGGCAGGCTGCTGGGCGGGGCTCCGCACGCGCTGGCCGCCAGCTCCCGTGGCTCCTTCTGCTGCTGGAGCGTGTTGCTCGGGGCTGCTCCTAAGAGGCTGGCGTTTACGTTAGCCTTGCGTGTGACTCTTCCTTCTGAGGTTTTCCTTCGTCCCCGCCTGGGTTGTCGAACACCTTGACGGCGCTCTCGACCCAGGCTGCCCCTGGCATTCCAGCCCCCTCCTACTTTTTGCAGTTTGCGATGACTGTCAGGAGCACTCTGACAAATAAAAGATTGATTCACATTTGGCCTGTTGAGATTTTCTGGGTCTAAGTCAGAGAACTGACGACAGGCCTCGAGGAGTCTCTTGAGGAGCGTGGATGGATTTTCATCCAGCTTTGGGACAATTTCCTGAATTTTGCTTGACTTGTTTTGCTTGGGGGACACATTTCTAAGCCCAACAGTTATACACGCTTGGTCACAATCTGGTTTCGTGCGGTCCCGCTGCTTGTTCGGGTTCCAGTTAGGATCGGTTATTGGAACTGCCTGACTTCCGGGGACATGAGTGGATAATTTGGGTGCTATTGGCCAGAAGAGAAGAGTGAGCCTTTCACTCTTCTTCTGAGATTAAAAGAATATTCAGTGAAGATTGAATATCTGCCTAATTTGGATGATAAATTCCAAATATGACTCAAAAAGATTCTCCATCTTTCTGGGTCCTCTCTGTGACCAGGGATTGCTAACTCCAACTCGACAGATCTGATGTTGACAACAGAGTACGTGCACATAAATAGCCCGTAGGTTTCCATGGTCATCTGACCTGCAGGCACTTACAGGAGAGGGAACTGGCCCGGATTTTGCTCTCCTGAGGCAGAGGTGTCCTGCCTAAAAGCTACACCACCCAGGTGAGGGGTGCAGAGCCATTTCTGAGGGCTCTGATGGCAGTTTAGATCTGCTTTCACCCCCCGGTACGGAGATGGAGGAGGTACAGGAGCAACAGGCTTCTCAGTTCTCGAGATGCTTGAGATGGTAAGAGGATCTAAGAGCTCATCAGTCGAGCTAGAGTCTGGGAGGGTTTTTTCCTGGTTTCTATTCCCCTCATCTTTGTAATTACCTAACTCTGGCTTTTGCTCAGTTGGTTGATTAATTCCTTAGCCAGTCGGGGCAGCAAGTCATCATTTTCTCTAATTTTAGTGTGCTGAAGACCCAGAAACTGACTAATTGATGGTGCACCATGTCCAAAACGTTCTCTCTGAAGTTTCTCAATTTGGGCTAATGCCATAAAGCGTTGGATGTAAGGAATTTCATGCTATTTATTTAAACTTCTACAGAATTGATCTAACTGTAGCCTGGTATTATATTCTAAAGACCCTTGTGAAGCAGGCTAGTAAGTTAGGGAATTGCTAGATGGATCTGGAACCTGGCAGGGAGTCCACGTGGACATCAGTAACCCCCAAGAGGGCTGCTGGGAGACCCTCCCCGAGATTCTGCCACTCAGGAGAAGACTCCCTCCAGTAGCCAGGAGAAGCCCAGATATTCCCCAAGGACTTGATCATTGGGCCCTCCTGGGAGATTGATGGGAGAAATAAGCAATCAAAACAGTAAACAGCTGGAACTCCTCCCCTGCCATTAGCAAAGGGGTGGGAAAATTAACAGTTCAAAAGCCAGGGGCAAGGCCTGAACCAGCTCTCTCTTGTTTTTGGACCCCTGTTCCTGTCCTCTGCGCCATGCTCTCACCCCTTTTCCTCTGCCATGTGGACATGCAAGTAAAACCTGGGTATTTATAGTCTATGGAGAATTGTATTCTGTACATCAGCCCTCTTTATCACTTTTCAGCCCCTTCCTCACTACCTGGGCCCCCTGATCTGTTATTTTCTCTCATTTCTCTTCCCTCCCTGCCTGAATAAATTACTGGCCTAACTCACCCGATGTGCTCTTGAAATTCATTTCTGCAGCATAGCCAAGAACCTAGACAAAACCTGGTAACACGCAGGCCATTTCTGTTCACCTTCTCATGCATATTGAGGCCAGACTTCCTTACAAAGGCAGATCATTCTCTTTTTAGTCATAGGTCCATACCCCAATTTTCCCCAATATTTAATGATGCAACCGAGCGGGTTGCTTTGTCCCTTCACTTCAGAACTCCAGTTACGTCCCATTCGAGTTAACAAGGACAGAAACCAAGACCAGGGCCACCAAGTTCAGCCACGCTTCCGTATGCCAGGGGCAGATTCCAAAAGCCAAGCCAGAAACCCAGCATGGCAAATACCACTCACAGCTTTGGAAGGGAGTACCACGCTGCTGCGCACTGCGAGGCTAACGAAACACCCCACGGCACTCGGGACCCAACCCGCTTTCCTTCTTCGCCCCCCTGTCTGGGGACCCTGGGCTCCCGAGGCGAAGCTCCTGCCAACTCTGGGGGCGCGACACTCCAGCGGCCAAGAGCGGGCGCACGAACGCCGCCCCAGGAGGTCCCGGGCTCCCCCGGCAGCGCCGTGCTCACAAGGGGGCCCCCCCACATCGGCACGAAACCGAGGGGGGCCGGGGGTCCTCGGCTGGGTAGACAGGCACACCGGACTAGGCGGGAAGGAAAAGAGCATTTATTTGCCGGCAGGAGACCGGAGATGTACAATCTCCAATCGGCCTCCCTGAACTGCAGAAATGCTGATCTTTCATTCCATCAGGCTGCTAAGGAGTAATTGGGGCAGAGCCGGACACAGGTTCCCGGGTCAATAAACATTAAGGGGTTGAACGTGGCGGGGTGGGTGCCAAACCAGGGGGAGTGACAAAGTCACAGTCATTATCCAAGATCAAATTCTGGGATAGGAAAGAACAGAGTAGGGGGCAAGCAGGACTTTCCACAGGGACCTCAAGCAGGAGGCGGGCGCTCCCCATCACAACCGCAAGTCCACACCGGGAGCCTCCTTCTGAAATAACCACCAAGAGAGGTAAGCTCAGTCTAGAGTTACCATCACAGCAGCCAGAACAGACGAGGGAGAGGCTAAGTTTGAGTAACCATAAATGCGTGAGACCCGTTTAGAGTGACCATTGTAACAGGTCTAGGCTCTCTCCAGCCAGTTTCAATGATTTCAGATAACCTTCAGCTGTCCTGTAATATACTGGAAATAGAAAGGCACCTATACAATGATTTAGTAACCGTAATTATTTCTTGTTTTTAACCCTTAATTAAAAGGGTTCAATACAATGCCTCAATATTTAAGCTAAACTGGGTTTTTCTAGTACTCAAGTTTGTCCCATGGTATTTTGTTGCACACTGTTCATTTTAATATTTTAGTATGTTAACTCTGGGATTTAGTCCCAGAGCTTTCTGTTTCTTGAGTTTGTGTCCGGTTGGTGATACCACAGAGTTCTTTGAGTGCCAAGAGCCAACAAATCAAACAAGCCAAAGCAAAAAGCCCCCTTCCTGGTGTTTGCTAACTGCTCTGCGTGAGCTGGTGGTCTCCGTCAGCGCTTACCCCTCCCAGCAAGGCAGGGGCCGCTGTCTACACGAGCCTCCGTGGAGCCGTGCAAGCGCCTTCCTTTGCTGGGCCCGTGCCCGCGGGCGGCCGTGGGGACTCCCCGTCTAGAGCTGGCAGGAGTTCAGACAGCCCTGCCAGTGCCTTTGAAATGGGCGGCCACCCCTCCCTGGGCGAGCTCTTGAGGGACTTAAAGCAGTTTCCACTTAGTTTTCCTCCTGGGGTGCCAGCTGTGGGCCAGCCCCTTCTCCACCCTCGGGATAAACTCTGGGAGGTAAGCTGAGCGTTCCCCACAGCATGCCCCCAAATTCCCGCTTGCTGGACGGGCGCCGACACGCCCGGCCCCCTGGGTGCCCAGGGCCCTCTGCTCCCTCTGCATCAGCGCTGGCGCCCAAGGGGGGAGCACAACCCTTCCCCCACACACGCTGTGCAGGGGCTGGGGGGCAGCAAGGCCCCGGGAGCTTCTTCGAAGGCTTCCGAAGCTGCGCTTTCTCCATTCGCGCTTGCCCAGTTAAGGCCACCCTTGACTGTTTTCAGTAGTTCTGAGGAAGGTCACATCCACTGCCTTTGCCCGAGGCGGACTGGAGTGATGGCCCCTTAGAGCAGGCCCCTAGGGACCTGAGGTAGCCGGCCAAGAGCAGTGATGGGGCTCTCACCACCCTCCGGCCAGCCAGCGTGTGGCGGTCTTTCTAGCCCGCCCTGGCACGAGAGCTGCGCCGGCCCGTGCCCTGCCCGGCCCGTGGGGAGACGCAGGACGCGCCCCAGCACGGCCCAGATGGGCAGGCCTGCTCCGCCCCTGCTCCCCCTGCCCTTCGTCTTGCCAGCGCTCCTGTTCCCGTCCCCGTCTGGCCCTTGCGTTCGTTGCCCCACCAGCTCCACTGGGGGCACCGGGAGGGTTGCCAGGTGAGATGCAGGGTGCCCAGTGCAGTCTGAATTTCAGATAAAGAGGATACCCCTGCAGCCTAGGGGTGCCCCTGCTTTCCTTGCTAGATCTGACCAGGCGGGCCAGGGGCGCTCAGGGCTGCCCGCGGGCGCCACGTGCCCAGCGCGGGCCTGGCGCTCACTCTGCAGGCGGCCCTCGGGGGCACCTCCTCGGACGCACAGGGCTCTGCCCAAAGACCAGGAGCATGGAAGCAGGGATGGGGGGCTGCTGGGGGCGGAGGGGGCTTCCTGGGGGGGGCGTGGGAAGCAGAGGGGCTGCGGGGCAGGCGCGTCTGGGTGAGGCAGGCGCGTCTGGGTGAGGCCTGTGCGCGCTGTTTCTGGGTCAGGGAGGCCTTTGCTTCCCAGCCGGCTTCCTCAGTAGAGCCGGGGCCGCCTGCGTTCAGCCCCTGCCGGGCTGGGTTCTCAGACGCGACACACGCCACGGGCCTGGGCAGGCGCCCGCCGTCTCCGGGCCTTTGTGGGTCCCTTCCTGTGACGAGCGAGGCGTCTCGCCGCAGTGCTGCCCCTCATCTCGCGCACTCGCTCCTGGGGAGCCGGCGAGCAGCAGGAGCGTGTCAAAGGCCTCGCCGGGCCCCGCAGCCCGGCCCGACCGGGGTTTGCGCAGAGCTGGCCTGGCGAGGGGACGCCACCCCGGACGGCGGTGGCTGCCCGAGAGCCCGGCGCTGCCGGTGCCCGAGGGGACGGCAGTGGCTGCCCGAGAGCCCGGCGCTGCCGGTGCCCGAGGGGACGGGGGTGGCTGCTTGAGAGCCTGGGGCTCGGGGCACGGGAGCTCTTGCCCGCAACCTGACAAGGGCCCACCCGTCTCCTCTAGCAGGCGTGACAGCCGGGGGCCGTCGAAGCCCTGCTCCCTGCCGCCTCCCCCGCGAGGACTGAGGTCACCTGAGGACCCCTATCTGCAGGTGCTCCTAGCAGGCCCTGGGTGCCAGCCCCGGGCACCCAGCAGCCCCATGGCTCTGTCCCAACCCAGAGACCCCCAGGGAAGGCCGGGGCTAGGGCTCCAGGGAAAGTGAAGGGAAGGCCTGGGTGCTGGGAGAACTGGGCCCCAGCAGGCGCCTCTCCTGGCCCCCTGGCCCTTACCTGGGGGGCTGTGGAGGGGAGGGTCAGGCCGGCCGACCCCCGTCCCTGCTGTCTGAAAACCCAGGGCTGTCGGGCGTGGGGTGAGCCCGGGCTGCTCTTCCACCTGCCCGCCCCCAGGGCGGTGCTTGGATGGGGTGGAACTGGGGTGCTAGGAGGAGCTGCGGGCGCTGGGCAGCCGTGGGGCCCTCACCAGCCCTCGGAACCTGGCCTGGCTCGCCAAAGCCTCCCCGCTGCCCGTCCCGGCCGCAGCGGCTCTAATCTCCCCACGGGGCAGCCAATTTGAACCTCCCAAGCATCCTCCCCTCCCAACGCTTAATGCCGTGTTCTTCTAGAAAACGGACGGGAGGCTTCCCAGCCTGGAGGAGGGGAGGGCGAGCCGGCAGGCGCTGCCCCGCACTCGGGTGGCGGGTGGCATGCACGGGGCCGGTGGGTGGGCCTGCCCCTGCTCCACCGGGCGAGGGGCCGCCTAATGGGAGCCCCGAGGCAGGCGCCGGGTGCCGGAGCTGGGTTCGGGTCTCGGTGCACCTTCTTCCTTCACTCTTGCTGCACCTGACACCCATTTCTCCTTGGACATGCCCCTTCCCTGGCAGCCCTCTCCAACACAAAGCAGCTCTTTCTCCCAACGACCCCACCTCCAAGCCTAACGTGTTCCAAGGCTAACAAGTTGCTGATTTGTTTTTTCCTTTTCCAAACCATTCCTTTCACCTTTATTCAAAAATTTCTGGGAGCAGATGTGGCTCAAGCAGGTGGGCGCCTGCCTCCCACACGGGAGGTCCCAGGTTTGGTTCCTGGTGCCTCCTAAAGAAGACAAACAAGACGGTAGGTTTACTCAACACGCTGGTGTGGTGAGCTGATGCAATGAGCTAACGCAACGAGGTGATACAATGAGGAGACACAAGGAGGAGACACAACAAGCAGGGAGCGGAGGTTGCTCAAGCTATTGGGCGTCCCCCTCCCACATGGGAGGCCCCGGGTTTGGTTCCTGGTGCCTCCTAAAAGAAGATAAGTAGACACAGAAAGCACACAATGAACAGACACAGAAAGCAGACTGCGACTGCAAGCAAATGGGGGGTGGGGAATAAATAAATAAATCTTAAAAATACATTTCTCAAATTATAGTTTCAACCACATACCTGACAATCTCCCACGTTCACCTGAAAAAACATAATAAGAAAGGGATGCTTGTTTAAGGTGCTTAATGGGGGGCATCTGGCACAGGGGCAGGCTCCTAGGGAGTGTGAGTGCTCATCTTCTAACAGTGTCTTATATCATTGTGTGGAGACCCATACAATGTGTGGGAAGGGGTACCCCCATCCTGGGGAGGCCTGAGGGTCTCAAACAGAGGGGAGGGCATCTCTCGAGAGCATAGGTGACACCTAATGGGGGAGGACAGACTAGTGTGCCAAGCCCTCAGCACTGCTGGAAGTATCTGTGAATCTGGTCCTTCACGCAGTGAGTCTTGGTCGCCATTGTGGGCCCCAAGGGGAGGGGGAGAGAGGAGTAGAATAGAGGGAAACGGGGTAACTGGGGGCAGTGGAAGTGCTCCGCAAGTTCACGCAGTGATGGATGCAGGCCATGTCAAATTTCAACAAAAATTCATAAAAGTGTCTGGTCTAAAATGTAAACCATAATGTAAAACAAAAACAGAAAACAACAAAATAAATTCCTCCTCTGACTCCAGCCCTCCTTGCTGTGTCTTTCCATGTCCGCAAGGCCCCTGTCCGGTGGCTGGCCGGCGCCCTCGGTGCCTGGCGCGCCTGGCGCGTGCCCAGCTGGGGCTGGCTCGGAGCTGCGCCCGCCGGCGGGGTCTGACTCCTCCTTCCTGACGCCCCCGCTCCATTTGGTCCACACTGTCCATGGCCTGCCCGGGTCAGCTCATGCTCAGGGTCACTCACCAAGCCCACAAGGCCCCTCCACGCCGGAGACCTCACCCCTGACGTCTGCCACCGGGCAACCCCACCAGTCTTTTTCTCTTTTAAGATTTTTATTTTATTTATTTTTTATTTTATTTCTCTCCCCTTCCCCCCCCCCCCCCCCAGTTGTCTGCTCTCTGTGTCCATTCACTGTGTGCTCTTCTGTGACCGCTTCTATCCTTATCAGCAGCACGGGAATCTGTGTTTCTTTTTGCTGCGTCATCTTGCTGTGTCAGCTCTCCGTGTGTGCGGCGCCATTCCTCGGCAGGCTGCACTTTCTTTCGCGCTGGGCGGCTTTCCTCACGGGCGCACTCCTTGCGTGGGGCTCCCCTACGCGGGGGACACCCCTGCGTGGCAGGGCACTCCTTGCGCGCATCAGCACTGCTCATGGCCAGCTCCACACGGGTCAAGGAGGCCCTGGACCTCCCATGTGGTAGACGGCTGCCCTAACCACTGGGCCAAAGTCCGTTTCCCTGTATTGCTTTTCACTCAACCAAACAGTACCCCTTCCTCTCCAACACTGGATGTTACCCATCTTTAAGCTTTTCGCCAGTATGGTAGGTTAAAAATGATAAGTCAGCTAGTGAGTAGATTGGCCATTTGTAGTCCTTCTTCCACAAAGTGCCTGTTTATATCATTTGCTCATTTTTCCATTGGGTTTCCTTCTCATTTAGATACGTATGTTAGAACTATTAATCTTCTGTCTGTGCTGTGTGCTGTAAACGTGTTCCTTCTTCCAGGAACTCACTTGTCTTTGTAATGGCTCACCTCCTGCCCTGGGCTCTTGGAGGTGGAGGCCTGTCGCACCTTGGCACCACCAATCCCTGGGACAGCAGCTGGCTCAGTGCAGGCTCTCAGCAAACATCTACTGGATAAATGAGTGAATCTACACACGGGTGTAGACAAATCAAAGGGAAGTCAGTCAAAACTGTAAGTTAGGGATTACCAAATAAAGTGGATCGCCTGGGAAATGTCCGCTGCGTCCGACCGTTTTCTGAACGTTTCCTCTTCAGGTCAGCGCATCACGGCAGAAGCCACTGCAGTCTCAGGCTCGGCTTTTCAGTCCCTGAGTGTTATGAGACTCTCAAAATGAATATGGAACAAATTATGTGGAAACATCCACGTAAATAAATTGAAATTTTTAAAACAAGAAAAAATGTATTTGCATCTTGAATAAAAACTAAATAAGAGTCAGGCTAGCGGAGAACTGTATCAGAAGAGCGGCCATATGGACTGCTAAAATCAAGACAATATCGAGGAGTCATGGACCATTTTAAAAATTACTTAAACAGGGTAGGTTTAGAGTAGACAAAGCCATGGACACCTCGCTTGGCATTTGTCAAGTGAATGATCAAATTACATCCCTTGACTGCAATTTCCTCATCTGTAAAATGGGGAAAAAGCATGTGCCCAGATTACTTTAACAATCCATCCTCACTCGTTCATTCAAAATTTATTAGCAGACAACTCAGAGTGGGGATTGTGTAAATTTAAATGAGGATGTATGTAAAAATGACTTGGAAACTATTAAAAAACAACCTACTAACATAATATGAAGGATAACCTTTAAAAACATTTAGCTTTTAAAGTTGGAAGAAAAGTACCTCTGTGATACTGGGAATATAGCGGATGAATACATTGATACAACTTTTGGAATGTAAGTAAATAAAGCTTATTTAAAACAGTGATGGTCACGGAGAGACAGACTGGAGTAGGATAAAGCTTTTATTATTGAAGCATTTGCAACAAGTATATACACTGAACACATATCTGTACATACATTTATATACACACATTTATATATGGTACTTGCAATTAAAGCAAATATATATATAGCATAGCTAGGACATGGCATAGGTTAACAGAGGATGGCCTGCTCAGATCTTTGCAGGATGTGCTTTAATGGACAGAAAAGAATGGCATTATTGGGATACTATTTACCTAGCAGCGTTTTATAAAGCTCCTCAACATGCCTCGTCTCATTTAACGCTCGCAACGCTGTGAGGTAGGGATCGTCAGCTTTAGCTTAGAGAGGGGGAAGCTGAGGTACTAGTAAGTGGCAGGTCTTGCTCATCAGCCTAGGTTTTTGTCTCTTAAACTCCAAATCCCTTGTGGCTTTGTTCTGTTTGGTTTTGGTTTGGGCCCTGCTTCCCACAGGGGTGCTTTCTACAACGCTTGGGACTGCCGAATGCTAATTCCCATATTTTTCACGTCTCCCATGTTGAAAAGTCTCTGGAAAGCCTTCCCTGGGGTGCGACCGGCCTTGAAGGACTGGAGCCTTCACAAAGGCAGGGGCTCCGTGTCTCCAGAGGCCTGTCGCAGTGCCGAGGGCTGCGGGCTTCCCAGGAAGCCCCGTCACTTAAACACAGAAGGGGGCTGGGGGAAGCCTGCTCTCCAGCGGCAGTGCGGGGACGGGGCGCATGCGTAAGCAGACGGTTCTAACCCGGGGTGGCGGGTGCATGGCGCCTGAGAGGAGGCGCGAGAGCTCGTCCCTCTACGCCGGTGGAGCTGGGGAGTTCCAGCAAGGCAGGTACCGAGGGTGCCCGGCAGGGGAGCCCAGGCTGCTGGTAAAAAGCGGGGCAGCCTGATTCTCCCGAGACCCAAACATGACACAAAAGACCCAGAGAAGAGAAGCCCTTCCCTCTGCCTCTGGAGCGGCTCCCGATGAATTCTCCCACGCCCATGTGGTTTGTAACAGTCAACCTACAGATGAGAAAACTCAGCTTTTGTTTCCAGAGCAGGATTTGTGCCTAAATTGGTTTTCTGATTTGGAGAATGGATTGAGTTTGGTCTCCAAGTTGGCTTTTCTACCCTCTGCTCACTCTCTGATGTGACATGTAGATAATTACTGGAGTGCTACAGCCTTTGCTCTGTTGGGCAGAGATGTCGTTCACCGCAGGGATTTCTCCCCTACCTGCTCTTCAGAGCCCAGCGTCTTTTTCAGAGTAGAACAAAGAAATTCAAGTAGGGAGCTGTGATAGCATTATCCAGCAACTTCTATTTCCATCTGATAGACAACTAATAAGACATACACTCTTATCTAAAGGCAAAGAAAGAGCTGAAGTTCTAGAGAAGAGATGGTGGTGAAGGTGGGTACCAGGGAGGCTGGCCCCCTGCAGCCCTCCCCGCAGATGTCTGCGCAGCAGGTCAGCAGGTGAAGCTCATGGCTTTACACACCTCATCCCTTTAGGGCTACAGTGAATCAAGCGCCTCCCTGATGCCGGAGCACAGAGAATAGAAGTCACCCTGCAGACCAGGGGGATTCCCAGCGCTGAGTGATGGCTCTCGTGGTGGGGGTGGCGCGTCAGAGAAAGACCACGTGTTGAAGAGCTGCTGCTTAATCATTTTTTCAACTAGTATGGGAAACATCTGGTCAAGTTTTGCGTAGAGATAATCCTAACAGTCCTTTTTAAAATGAGATTTGCAAAGGCAGTAGTAGTGGTCTTTCTAAACTCCAGACAGTTCTAAATGGGCTCTTTGTAATCTTGTTTACATTACTGGTTTACTTAGCAAATCCTTTCCTCTTTAAACAGTGCAAAGCTGAAGTCTAATTCATTGATCAGAATGTCCAATTAGAGGATAGAGGTTAAGCAAATTTTACTTTGATCATCACTTTCTCAAATTAAAAACCACCTCTCATAAGAACCTTATTGGATTCCAAAGGAAAACACTGCTTGCTGAGAATCATCTGCCCTTCATTTTTAAAAGGTGTAGATTACATTACAGAAAGACATGTGAAAAAACGCACAGGGTTAGAAAGGGTGAACGTCCAAGCTGAACTCTTCTAGCTAACGTGAGAACATGAAGTTCAACTCCTGCTTCCCTGGGATGGTCACAGGTCAGGGCATCAGTCATTAATTCAGGCACCAAAAGAGTCAGGAAACACGTCCCATTTTAGTGTTGGGTGAGAATGGTGGCAGTGTTGACTGGTATTTCAAATGTTGGCTTAAATGCCCTCAGAAGAGAGCACATGCTTTGCAGAGTTTCTCTTAACAAGTTGGGCAATTGACTGTCTTCTTCCTCAAAATAAAATGTATATGGATCTCGAGGTTACCTAAAAAAATCCCTGAACAATGTCCAGGCTAGGATGATGACTTCTGAATGCAGAACATGGTTGTTTTATTCCAGGAAAGCATATGTTTGTGCAACAAGTGTCCACCAGGCTCCACGAAGTACTACACTGTGTCCTAGCGGCATTTCTGTGGCCAGTGCCGCGCTGTAACTGATGCCTCAGGGGAGCTAAAGGAAACTCGCTATCGGTCCTGGCTATTTAGTGAGCGGTTCTTGCCTGTGTGCTTTGTTTTTCAAAGCTAATTAAAAGAGAAATGACCATTTTTTTCCCCCCACAAAAATTCCAAAATTAGGGCAGTTAAAACATTAAGAACAAAAGGCATATGATTTTATCTATGCTATGGATATTTCTTACTATCTTTTTTCCTATATATTTTATGCAGAGATATGAAACCTCAGTACACAAAATTAAAGCATTAGTGAAAGTGGCCTTTTTACAAAAAGACCTCGTAAATTAATAAAATAACAATCAGAGATTAAAAAATTAAAGCCAACAAACATTTTGGAAAGGCCCTATATGGTATAAAGCATAACTGAATACAACGTCAGTTCCTTCTGCATTAAAAACAAAAAAAATCAGGATTTCAATAAGTTTCTACTTCTAAGGCTGTACATGAACTTTATGAAAAAATCCCAACTGAGTCTTTGGATTTTTTTTTTTAACAGGTTTGATTTTTTTTCTTTTGGAATGACTCTCATTAAAGTGAAAAGATACAGCTGTTTTCAAAGTCATTGTTTCCTTATACTTCATTGAGAAACTGTTGTAACTGCTGGCAGAGAGATGGTTTACATGTGAGACAGTGTCAAACAGGAACATTGCCTAATCTTCTTTAAGGCCACATCTGTAAGCCCACTATTCAGATTGCCGGTAGCAAAAGTTTTAACTTTCAGGATGACTGAGGCTGAGGCATAATACATTATTGTAATGAAATTTAATAGCAGCTTAGCATAACTTTAAGGAATATTGTTTTAGGAGGTGCGTTTTACAGTAATTCCACACGAGAAATGAATATACACAGATGAAGTCATGGAGTTATTTCAAACAACACAGCTCTTCTCTGTGAAAAATGTCTAGTTTTTGGCCTATTCCACGTTTTCAATCAAATACGGATTTAAAAAGCGACCTTGCAAGGAAGAAGTCAGGAACAAATTTGGTAACAAGGACTCAAAATCTCAAAGGAAAAGCCATTTGGATAGACAGAAAGCATCCCACAATATTAAAGTAAGGAAAGCCCTGGCTGCCTTCTGCCACCTTCCCGAGACTGCCTGCTTTCTTCCTTGCAGAAACAGATGATATGCAAATCCTTCCCCAAATCAAATTCCTTCCCAGTAACAGATACTTCAGCAGTGGGGGGAAAGGGCTTTTTCCCCTATGTGAAATTTAACCTCTTCTCTGTTTTACAGATGATCTAGAAGACAACACTGGAGGAATTTTTTTCTGAAACAACTAGAAGTAATGATCCTTTATCACCTAGTAATGAGGAATATATATATAAACATATATATATATAAACATACATATGTATGGCTTTAGCGACCCATGAATTGTTAAAATACCCCTGCATGTAAAAGGGAAATAGTCCATTCAAAGTCCTTATATAAAAATAAATACGGAAAGGGCTCACGGGCACATTCAAGGTGCAAGGTAATGAGGGAGGGCTGGGGGAAAGGCCCCTCCAGCCTCCTCTGGGCAAGCAAGAGCAGTTTGATAGAAGATCTGTGAGCAGCAGCCTGGGAGGGGGCCAGGGGAGGGGAAAGCCTTGAGGTGCACCTCCTAATAAGTTCCTTTCATTCCAGTTTTCTCGGTTGGTTGGCTTTGTTTTGTCGTCTTTTTTGAGGTACCGGGGCCGGGGATTGCACCTGGCACCTCGTATGTGGGAAGCCAGCGCTCAGCCACTGAGCCACAGAGGCTCCCCTGGGTTTATTTCCATTTGTCTGCTGTTTGTTTGTTTTAGGAGGCACTGGGAACCGAACCCACGTGGGACACAGGTGCTCAACTGCTCGAGCCACGTCTGCTCCCAATTCCAGGTTTTATTTACTAATTAAATGACATTTAACTCATACGAATGTCTTCCACATTAGACCATCTGTAAAGAAGTTTGTGTCTCCTCTTGTGCTTAGTGTCTGTGCCCAACAAAGAAAACATTTTGGGGCCACTAAATTTTCACTTTATGGTTATAAATCTCAGAAGATTAAAAGAATGTAGTGTTGGGTGTTATTTTCAGTGTTCCCTTCTCCCCGTTTCTTCTCACTTATCTAACAGAATTAAGTGCAATGGGAAGGAAAATAGAATACAAGGTTTTGAATTTCAGTGTAGACACTAACTGGTTTGAAGAGGCAGCTTGGCAGAAGTCCATGTGAGAGGCCTAGTGGTTTTAGTTCCCTCTAAACTGCAATCAAGTCTGCTGTAATACTTGAGCCAAAGTTATTTCCATCTCTAAGTGAATTAACAGGAGTACCAACCAATCTTGGGGCTGGCCATCCTCCTGGGATGCGTCAGAGTCTGTTTTGGGCACTGCACTTGGAGGAGGAATTCAACACACTTATTTATCCAGAGGAGACGATTAATTGCTCAATCAGGCAAGAACAATTGAGTGAACTGGGGTATGAGTAGGAGGATACGATGACTGTTTTTCAAATATCGGAAGGGCTACCATGTGGCAGAAAGATCAGAGATGTTTGTTTCCGCTTTAGGAACAGAAGGAAGACCAAGTGGTAGAAAAGCCACAGGACAAAAGTTCAACCAAGGTGGACATGTAATAAGTTACTTGTCACAGCAGTAGTCAAGCAAAAGCTGGAAAAGCCACTTAACAGGAATGCAGTTTGTGGGGGTGAGTTGGATTCAATGACCCGTAAGATCCAACTCCACACGGCTTTTCACAGGCCCTAAAATAATATGCAGACCTAATTTGAAAACTATTCTGAGGAAAAAAAACACCTGTAACTTTTGAAAAGAACAAAATATTTCGAAACATATTTTCACTAGTTTTCTCCAGGGGATCGGACCTGAGGCAGAAGCACAGGACAGCAGACCCAGCTGACCTCCCGCCACGGGACTGTGGTGCACTAGCATCAGGTGACCCCTGCTGTAAGGGCTAGTCTTCTGAAGTCCTACTCAGAAAGCAAGTTCCAGCAGACAATCCCTGTAGACCGAGCTAACCTAAGACGCCCAAGGGCCACTTTAGACACTGCCTAAGGCCCACCGTTTGCAGGTGTCGGCTGCACAATGGAGTGACCTTACAAGTCTTTACCCTGCTTTTTAGCTCACCAAAACACAGGAGAAAGAACATGCTCCCTTAGGGACAGAGAGGGAAGCAAAAATTTTCATAGAACAAGTTCCTGTACACTGAATGCTTCCAGGGACCAGGACCCACCTTTCAAAACATGCAACAAATCCTATGAAGTTTGGCACTGTTCTGGATCCTCACTCTGGCTCTTCTTCCTGTGGCACTAACGTAATTGCTACCTGACGTGAGGATATGGCCATGACTCCTGCGTTAAAAGATAACAATACAAACGTAAATTTTGGCTAAAGTGGAAAAAAATACCAATTGGGATTTAAATGGGTCATTGGCCTCATGTAATGTCTACTTATACGGACAGGTAGAAGGCATGATTAAAATACTTGTGAATTTTTGAATGAGGCCTCACCAAAAAATGTAAAATATTATGTTATTTAGTTCTGGGAGCCCAAATGAAGTGGCTCTATTAAAACTAGGGCCATTCCTAGCATTTATGGTGAGCAATCACAAGTTCCGGCTCCTGCCAGCCTAGTGCACCAGAACAAGGGTATGAGGTAAACAGGACTGCCCAGGAGAACTGGAACTCCTGGGTATTTCATACTCTAAACCTCTGATTTACTGGTGTGGGAGAATAGTGAGAGAATTATTTTTCAAGCTGGCTATAAATGTAAAAACACAACAGTATGTTTTGAAAGAAAAAAAAGTCCAATAATCACCTGACTCTCATTAGATGCATGCATTCATTCACTGAGGTTTGTTCTATATTCCATAACTTTTAACAAAGTTTGTTTGTTGCTTTGTTTCTGTATTTTGGGGCTTTCTAAACTTCCGGGTTTCACTTCCATTTTGAAAGAACAATTGAGGCACTGGCTCTGAATTTAATGCTATATTTATTAAAGTGTTTTATGAACAAACTTTCACCAGAAAGTTCTGAATGTGTTGATTCAGCAGGCACACTGGCTTCAATGCTTGGCATCTGACAGTCCACAGAACTGCACTTCACTCTCACAATTCTGCCACAACTTTGTGCATTGTTTGGGCAGTTCACGCAACCAGCCTGCCCTGTGAAACTGGTAAATATAAATTTTGGTGCACACTGATTTAAATGTTCTGAGTTCGCAATGACATCAGTCTGTGACAAGCTCAACCCCACTTTCCTTTCTGCTTTGTCCCTCTGATTCGGTCCCTCCGTTACCCTCCACCTTCCCGATGTCTCTAGTTTTACAGAGATCTCTTTGGCTAGTCTCAGGATCACAACATGCTTTTAGTAAAGACCCAGCACTTCTGCAGACAGATGAGGAGGGCTCTGCCACCTTCGGAAGATGCTCTTCTATGCTCTGAAGACTGTGTACACTGGTCTTACCAGTTTTTTCTTGGGTCTGAATGTGCTGGACTGGGTGAAGAAAAAAATTCCTAGGCAGAGAATTCTGTATTCCGGGTGGCTTCGCTCTGCCCTGTAGGCAGGGGCACTGGTGGAAGTGTGGGATGGGGTGCACAAAGCCGTCAGGGGCTTGGCGTGCCGCCTGCAGAGGGGCTATGCCGTTCTGAATCTGGACAAAGCCGCTGGCAGTGGGCGCGCACGGGTGGCACAAGCAGTCACCCAACTGCTGGCAGGGGTGCAGGCCATACGTCAAGGGTTGGTAGGCATTCGGGCAGCGACACCTCTGATTCAGAGAGAAGAGCTGACACATGGTGTGTTGTTCCGGGGAGGCCTGTAACAAGGCCGAGTCAGCCTCACTTCTGGGGCTTTTGTTTCGTTCACTGCTGTAAGTGGCACACACAGGCACCCCTAAACTCTTTGCTTGGCTGTTGAAAAGTTCAGAGCAGACGTGGGTCTCTTCATAAGCGGTCTTCTCAGAAGAATTACAGCTGTGGGATGCCAGAGGCTCTAATTCATAGAACTCGTGCTCCATTTCAGATTTCTGGCCCCTGGGGTCCAAGTGATATGCACTGATGTTATGCGCTTTGCTTTGCCCCTTGTCACCGGGACTTGCAGACAAGGCGTGGGAAAAGGCACTGCACTGTAGTCTCTTAGGTAAAGGGATCTGACCACAGGCCCCCTGTGGGCCAAGGCACCGGCACATGCACTGGAAGAAGAAGGTGGCGAAAGCCCAGCTGATGCACATGATGAGCATCATGAAGGTGCCGAGCTGGGTGTAGGCCAGCACCGTGGAGGGCATCATCATGGCCCCGGCCACGAAGGTGGTCAGGGCCGCCATTGCAATCGCAGAGCCCATGCGGCTGAGAGAGAAGATGACCTTCCCTTCGCGGTCGGGGTCTGGAGCTAAGCGGTAGGCAACCCCGTAATGGACAGCAAAGTCCACAGACAAGCCGACGGCAACGGAAATGGTGACGGACTCCAACACGTTGAGCTCCCAGCCCAGCAGGACGAGAGAGCCAACGGTAACAAATATCGTTCCAGCGATGGAAATGATGGCGTACAGGCTTATGATGATGTTCCAGGTGGTGAGCAGCATCACGCTAAAGGCCACGGCGACCGAGAGGCCCATGGCGACGAGGGTGCCGTCGGAGAGGCTGTCCTGAAGGTCATAGAACTCCAGGCTGCTGACAAACCAGCCCTTGCTCAGGCCCTCTGGTGCGGAGGTCAGCTCATTTGAAATCCACGAGTCCACCTCTTTATAAAACTGGTGCATCTTTTCATAAGCCAGGGTGAAGAGGTAGGTGCTTTGGAACTCTAGCACTACTGCCCTGATAGTGTCGTTGATATCGAACCTTGGGCCTGGGGTTTTGCTGTCCAAATGGTAGCCCGTACTTCTTTCCAGCTCCATGATGGCTCTCTTGATGCACAGCTCGAAGATCTCTTGCTTGTAGGGGAAGCTCCAGTGGCTGCAGCACGGCTCATCGCAGTCCTGGTTTTCCATCCACTGCTTGAAGGTCTCAATGAAGCAGCTGGTGAAGTCCTGCTCATCAGTCTGGTAGAAGAATGTCTGATTTCTCAGTTTCTGGCAGAAATGCAAAATCCAGACCTGGGAAGCTGGGCTCGCAATGTTAAAACTGCTGTCTAAGGTCAGCTTCCCTTTACTCTTGGGATTGAGCGGATTGCCGTTGTCTTCCGGGGACACGCCCCAGATCACGGTGATGGGCATGTGGAGTTCCTCTCCGTGGTGAACACGTTCAAACATGAAGAGCTTTTTGTACTCCGCATCATACCGTTCAAAAGGGTGAGACGACCTGAACACCTGGAACTCCGACAGCTCCAATGAGGGCAGTTTCATCTTTGGATTTATACACACTATGTAGGCCCCACCTACAGTTAAGGCAAGGAACCAGAACAGCCAAAGGTAGCGAAACTTGATGACAATGCATGGCAATACTTTTTCAAAGAAAATTCGAGATGCTTCTGAAATGGCAAAAATTACTTTGTGGCACTTCTGGCAAGCCACCGTCCAACAGCTTTTGTTATCATATATTTGCTGCTGGGGCTTTCGGAAGCAACTGAATATGTTGAGAAGATACCGCTCATGTAGTACAACAACTGCCGGAAGCCAGGTGACCATCAAAACATAATTCACCAATATAGCTGTTCCCGCATAAACCCCAAAGCATCGGATGGCAGTAATATTGCTAACATAGTTAGCATAGAAGGCCGCTGCAGTGGTAAAACTGGTGACGAACATGGAGAGGGCAGCATGTTGCAGGGTGATGCTCACTGTTTCTGAAGTTTCGGCGTGAGGCTTGTCAAACTTGGTGTAGTTCCAAACATCACACAAGACAAAAGCATCATCTGCTCCAATTCCAACTAAAATAATGAGTGCAGTGAGGTTCATAAAAGGGAAAAATTCAAAGTTAAATACTACGCGATAGAGAAAATAGGAAACAATCAAGGAACTGATTATGGCAAACATTGTCATCAGAGTGATAAACATGGACTTCGTGTAGACACACATGACTACAAGGACAATCACAATGGCTATGGCAGGATACACAGTATCCATTAGAAGATAATCTTGAAACAAACTGTGTTTGATGCCAAACTCAATCCCGGTGATGGTGGTGACGCCGTCAGAAGAGTTCCAGTTTTCAAAGTTGTCCAAATAAATGTCCATCATGCTTTCTCCTTTCTCGGTGGGAGAGAAGAGCATGCTGTACTTCAGAGCTGGCATGGAGTACTCAGCCGCCTTGGGAGCCAGAAAGTCTTTGTCTACCAAGTAATGGAGGATCTGGTACACGGCGTTGTACTTGGTACATTTCCGAGGCACATTGGTGCACTTGAGCTGGTCCTTCCTTCTGGCCGCCATGTCCCAGCAGTCTGGCCCCAGAGTGCCATTCTGGTAGTGTTTGGAACAGGTCCGAAGCAGCTTCAAGGTGTGAGAAACGTCTCGCTCGCCAATCTTCTGACAGGACGATCGATTGTTCAGAATGGCAATGTAGTTTCCCAGAGTCCAGCTGGGGCAGCAGGAAGCGGCAGTGGTCCTCTGACACAGATCACCAAACTGAGGATGAGATCTGATCTGCAGAGACACAGACATGCAGAAGAAGTGGAGTTTCAAATCAGGTCCCTGGAAAGTCTCAGCTGAGGAGGTCTTGAAGGATGGGGCAAGTTACAGAGGTTAAATGACCATCCTCTTAAATTATGTCATTTGAGGACAAGGTGAGCTTTCTCCCCAAAACTATCTCAATTGCAGGGTACTTTCTAGGTTTACTTTATTTTGAACAACAGACTATTGTTTGGGGATGACATTTACCTGTGAAACAACCCCAATCAATGCTTGTTAGGTTTAAAAAAGGAGACGCAATTAACGCTTATTTAGTAAACAAGCCTTTTAAAAATCACTTTAAAAAGCAATAAAGGAGATAGGTTGTGAAGCAGATGTATGTATACCTATGAGATTGATAGATTAATTAATTGATACATAAAACAAATTTGTAGCTTTGCCTAAAATCTCCGGTTACCAGCATAAACATTTTGGTGACAAAAGTATTATATCTCAATCAATTTGGTTGGAAGCAAAGATTAGTAACTTAGAAAACTGTCAGGAGAGTCAAAAAGTGACTCTGGCCACAATAAACAATATTATAAATAAACATAAACAATCCATGCCTTCAATATTAGTGCATGTAACTATGAACCTTATTCTTGAAAAACTGAAACTTAGTGGTTGCCATAGGTCCCAGGGGGTAGGGCAAAGAAGAGCAGGTGGAACACTGGGCATTTTTAGGGCATGTATGGTGGAAAATGTAAACCGTAAAATAAACCACTGCCCACGGTTAGTAGCAATGCTTCAATATTTTTTCTTCAATTTTAACAAATGTATAATCCTCATGTAAGATGCTATTAATAGGGAAAAATGTGAGGGGGGGTGGGGCATATGGGAATCCCCTATAATTTCTATGTGATTTTTCTGTGACCTAAAGCTTCTTTGAAAATAAAGTGAGAAAATAAGACACTAGTGGGACTCTCAGAAGAAACTGCCAATACACATAAAAGATAACAGATCTTAAAGTGATAAAAGGCACAATGCAAAAAAAAAAAATTCATTAGCATTAGCCCTATACCCATTAAATATATGCCCCAGAGATTTAAATATTCCAGCTGTTCATGTGCTGGCTGAGCCCCGAATCTCAGCAGAGTTGCAGCCAACACCTCCTCTCCAGTTCACTGGACTCACCCAGGACAGCTAACAGAAGGATGATGATGGACAACTCCCATCCCCCCAAAACAGAGAATACCTATAACTGCAAGCAAGACAATTCCATCCATCTGCCCCATAAGATCTGAGCCCCCTCTCAGTTGGAAGCAGAGTGGACATCACCATCCCAAAATCCACAAGACTGAGGAATGAATTATTATAATAAGAGGGGAATGCAATTATGGACTAAAGTAGACTTATTATTATTCTAGTAATGTAAGTACTTGTAACAGATATAAAGACAGTGTCACCAGAGGTTCTGAGGGGAGGGAGAGGGAAGAATAGGTATAATATGGGGCATTTTTGGGACACTGGAATTGTTCTGCATGACATTGCAATGACAGATTCAGGCCATTACACATATTGTCAAAACCTATAAAATTATGTGGTGCAAAATGTAAACCATAATATAAACTACAGACCATGGTTAGTGATAATGCTTCAATATGTGTTTATCAACTGCAGTAAATGTACCACACTAATGAAAGATGTTTTTAATTGGGGAAAGTGTGGGAGGGGGAGGGGATGGGTTATAAGGGAATCCCCTATATTGTTGATGTACCATTTATGTAATATAAAGCTTCTTCAAAAATGAAGAAAAAATGATATAAAAAAAGAAAAAAAATTACTCTGGAGGTATCAAAGATGAAAGATTTGTTATAAAATTAATTCCTGAACTATAAGAAGAATAGTATTTCTAAATTAAAACATATCTAATTTTAAATAAACATATACAATTGAGTTAATAAATACTTTAAGTAGAAATTTAATTATTTCTTCCACATCTTTAAAAGTTTATTCAAGTTGGCTAAACTCTTTTTTGTGGAACCTTCTCTTGCGGTAAACGGGGGATTGTTGTATAGTAGCAAGTGTGATCATTCTGAGCTTAATGTGGGTAGTATTTCATTTATTCCTGGAGAAGGCATTTTTTATGGCTGTTCTTATAACAAAAGATTCAAAAACTGTCCCATTACTGGCATTACTAGATTATGGTGAAGCATGCACAACTTCACTGCCTTCAAATCTATATATTAGAAGAATGGCCCTCTTCCCTGAGGGTAAGAATAAGAGATAGTCTCCTTCTCTTGAGCCCGTCCAGAGACCTCTCTTTAGAAGTGCCAGAGCTACAGACCCAGCCTAATCACTTTCCTTCCTCTTTATTTATCAAAGGCTGTTTCAGAGGAGAAACTCCAAAGAAGTTCAAAAGGGTGTGAATATTTTTTTCAAGTAGGACTAAAAATATCCTTTACCCACACTGATGTTCTTAGCAGTGTTTTTCACAATTGTCAAAAGACGGCAGCAGCCCAAGTGACCATCAACCGATGAATGGATAAAACAAAATGTGGTACATACATACAATGGAATCCTGTGCTGCTGTAAGAGAAATGAACTCAGGATGCATAACAACATGGATGGACCTTGAGGGCACGATGTTTAAGTTAATTAGGCTGGACAGAAAAAGACAAACATTGTCTGGTCTCACAAATACGAACTAAATGCAATGAGTAAACTCATGGAGTTAAAACCTAGTGCATAAGTTACAAGGAGACAGACTGAGGGCGGCCAATTCTTAATGTCTGCAGAATTCTTAATAAGGTTGATTGTGAATGTTTGGAAATGGATAGAGATAAAAGTAGCACATTATAATGAGTATAACTAACTCCACTGATATGTAAATGTGTTTGGGGGTGCAAGGGGTAGTCTAGGGTTGTAAATGTCAACAGAAAAAATGCTAGAGGATAATCTAGGGACTATATAACATAGTGAATTTGGTGGTGGATAAAGATTGAAGTTAACAGCAAAGTACAGTAATGTTTTTCCATGAACTAGAACAAATGTATGTCACAATTACAAGGTGTTAAGAATATGGTGATACATGGGAAAATTACAATATTGCAATATTACTATATCATTGTTAACTAAGGGACAACAATAGGAGTATATGAGGGCATGTGATTTTTCCTTTTTGGAGTAATGAAAATGTTCTAAAATTGACTGGCAATGACCGTACAACTCTGTGATGAAACCCAGAGCATTGAGAACACTATGGATGGATTGTACAAAACATGGGACAGAATAAAACAGTGAACCCTGTGATAGATGATGTACTGTGGTTGATAGTACAAACATGAGAATATTCTTTCATGGACAGTAACAAATGTACAATACCAATAATGGTATTAATAATAGGGTATTTTATGGGAAAAATGTACTATATAAACTTTGGATTATAGTAAGTAGTAATATTTTAGTGTTCTTTCATTAATTGTAATTAATGTTTTGCTAAGAATGCAAGGTGGTGGGGTGGTGTTTGGAAATCTTACATGTTATCCATGATTGTTCTGAAGGCTTACAACTTCTCTAATTACAAAAAAAACCCTGTACCTTTTTTAAACTAGGCTTCAACAATCATGCATTGAAATGTATTCTCAAAAAACAGAAGCTGGCACAAATCATCTCTTCGGAACTTGGACTTACCCATGAACCAAGTTATTTAGAATGCCCTAAACCCTGGCTATCAAGATATTTTACTGAGACTAGAACTGTGGAGGCAGGAGTGTCGATGGAATAAGACTGGCCCGCGATGATAACTGTTGAAGCTGGGTGACATGTACATGTGGGTTCATTATACTATTTTGTCTATATTTGCATATTTTTAAAAATTGCCATAATAAAATGCTTAATTTTAAATTCTTAAAATATACTCTATTGGTGGTAAAGAAAAATAAGCCAAAAAGCTATTATTCAAATGCGCTAGAATAACATTTACTTTAACAAAGGCTTACTTTTTTAGCTCATTTCTAAAGAGCAATAATTACTTGATATTCCTTAAAGCAAGATAATTTGTATTTGACATTTCCAGGGAAAAACATTCACATATGCTAACATGGGAAAACTGAACTGCCAAATAAATAACAGGAAACCCTGGAATAGTGGAAGAGCATCTCTCTGGTTTTCATGGCAGAACCCAAAAAATAACCAGCAGCCTCCAGGGGTAGCCTGGTCAACTAAAAGAAAGGTAATGCATCCCCAGTGCTAACAAGTTTCAAATGGAAGAAAACAAATTGTATCCATTATGAGTATCAGTATCAGCTGGAAGGAACATACATGAAGTTGCTAGGAATCAATCAGAGGGGGAAATGGAAAACTCACAAATATGTGGAAATTAAACAATGTACTCTTAAACAACCAATGGGTCAAAGAGGAAATCACAAGGGAAATTAGGAAATATCTTGAGGCAAATGAAAATGAAAACACAACATATCAAACTTATGGGATGCAGCAAAGGCAGTATTAAGAATTTATAGCTCTAAATACTTGTACTAAAAAAGAAGAAAAATGTCAAATCGGAGACCTAACCTCAAAACTGGAAGAATTAGAAAAAGAAGAGCAAACGAAAACCAAAGCAAGCAAAAGGAAGGAAATAACAAAGATTAGAGCAGATAAATGAAATGAAGATTAAAAAAATAGAATCAACAAAACCATGCTTGGCTCTTTGAAAAGATCAATAAAATTGACAACTTTTGGCTAGACAAAGGAAAACAAGAGAGAGGATACAAACAGCCAAAATCAGAAATGAAAAGGGGGGGTATTATTAACAACCCCACTGAAATAAAAAGAACTATAAGAGGATACTATGAACTGTACACCAACAAACTGGATAACCGAGATGAAACGGACAAATTTCTAGAAAGACACAAACTACCTACTCTGACTCAAGAAGAAATAGAAGGTAACAGAATAATAACAAGTAAAAAGATTGAACTGCTAATCAAAAACTTCTGAAGAAAGAAAAGTTTTGGATTAAATGGCTTCTCACTGATAAATTTTACCCAACATTCTGAGAATTAACACCAAGTCTGCTCAAACTTTTCCAAAGAATTGAAGAGAGAACATTCTTAAGTCATTTTGTGAGGCCAACATCACTCTCATACGAGAGCCAGATAAAAAGATACCACAAGAAAAGAAATTACCAATATTCCTTTTGGATATAGATTTTAAAAATCCTCAGCAAAAATTCCAGCAAATGGAACCTAATAGCATAGTAAAAGAATTATACATCATGATTAAGTGGGATGTACCCCAGGTATGCATGGGTGGGCCAACATAATAAAATCAATTAGGCATTTGGTACCAATTCCTGATAAAAACACTCAGAAAACAAGGCATAGAAGGAAACTTCCTCGACATGACAAAGGGCATGCATGAAAACACCACTAATATTAGACTCAATGGCGAAAGACCAACAGTTTTCTCTCTAAATCAGGAACAAGACAAAGATGCCACTGTCACCACTGTTATTCAACACTGTACCAGAAGTTCTACTAAGAGCCATTAGGCAAGAGAAAGAAATAAAAGGCATCCAAATTGGAAAGAAAGAAGTGAAACTTTCCCTATTTGCAGCTGACATGATCCTCTATACAGAAAATTCTGAAAAATCCACAATGAAGTACTGGAACTATTAAATGAATCCAGCAAAATGGCAGCGTGCAAGATCAACAAGTAAAAATCAGCAATGTTTCTATATACTAGTAATGAACTTGAAGAAAAAAAATTCAAGAAAAACATTCCATTTAAAATAGCAATTAGGGGAAGCAGATGTGGCTCAAGTCATAAGGCCTCCGTCTACCATATGGGAGGAATCTGGTTTGATCCCTGGGGCCTCCTGGTGAAAAAGAAGAAGAGAAAGCATGCTGTGCAGTGAGCCGCGTGCCCGTGTGGCAAGTCGAGTGCACACGTGGCGAGCCGAGGGCCCGTGCGAGTGCCCCTGCAGCGAGGCGAGTGCCTGTGCGGTGCGCCAGTGCCCACACAAGTGAATCACGCAGCAGGATGATGATGTAATAAGGAGACGAAGGGGAGGGTCAAGGTGAAGGGCAGCAGAGACCAGGAGCAGAGGTGGTGCAATTGACAGGGAACCTCCTTCCACATCAGAGGTCCCCAGGATCAAATCCCGGTGAATCCTAGAGGAGAAAGAAGAGAAGACAAAAAAGAGAAACGGATGCAGAAGATCACACAGAGAATGGACAGACAGCAAAAACAGCTGTTAGGCTGGGGGTGGAGGGGGAGGGGAAGGAAAAAATAACAGAAGAATATAGGCCTTCTAATTCTAGTTATTCACAAATTGAATGTCTTAGGGAATCGGGTTATGTGGTTATGTCTTTGCACACTGCAAAGAGTAGCAGGGACGAAACTGACTTAAAATAGGGGGTAAAGACAGAGAAGAGAGAAGAAAAAGAAACAAGCAGAACTTGTAATGAGACCTTAACTTCTAAAACAACTGCCTCAGTAGGAAAAAATGTAAGAGACTAAGAAGAGCTATAAATGGAGAAAAAGACCAAAGGGAGGAAAACTACGTCCCTAACATGAGGCCCAATGGGCTGCTGGACTTCCCCACCAGGCAGCAGGACTCCCACACTCGAGAGGAGCCCCGTCAGGAAAGAAACAGCACGGCTTCACAGTCCTCCTGAAGAACGGAAGTGGGAAACACATTTTTGGGGTCCTCTAAGCTCTGAGGGGGTTTCCAGCAGTCTACGAAAGTTACCTTGGTAAACAGGGTCTCTGGCACCAAATTTTTTAAGCTGATTCCTCAGACCTCCAATTTCTATAGTGCACACAAAAAAAGAAAGAGGGCAAATGATCTTCAGCAGAATCTAGATTAGAGAAATTTATCTCTAGTTACTAATGACTATCTGCCAGGGTGTTCCTGAGGATTTCAAAGAGCAGAAAGAAGTAATTAAGAAGATCAAGGGAATCAAAAGAGGTTCCTTCTGAGAGTCTAAGAAAACAACATTTCTGTTAGGAGGTAGACAACCACATCAGAAATAGAACTGTTGGAAACCAATGCCTGTCTGAATTATGAGTGCAAGTGGCAAGTAATTTAAATGGAATCTGGAGTTTGAACTAAATATGCTGCAAATACAGGCAGGCAATAACTGAAACATCTGGCATCTCTGAGGTAGTATACTGGTTGCCAGCCATTTTCTGGAGTCAGCCCACAGCAATTAAGCTCTTCTTCTGTGTATCATTTTGTGTGCAGTTCATTCAACTTGAGAGTTGTTAATAACCAAGTACTTGAGTACAATAACTAGGATTTAAGGGGAAAAAAGCAGGAAAGACTGCCCATCTAAGAACACACAGTTTGTTTAAAACAGCACAAATAAAAATTCTAAAAGGGTCTTCAGCTGGGAGACTTGAAAAAAGTACCATGATAATCTGAAATCTGAAACTCTTAATCATAGTTTTTCTTCAGGATTTCAGGCAGAGGGAAACGGATGTGGCTCAACTGATAGAGCATCTGCCTACCATATAGGAGGTCCAGGGTTCAAACCCCAGTCCTCCTGACCCGTGTGGTGAACTGGTCAACGTGCAGTGCTGCCGTGCACAAGGAGTGCCGTGCCACACAGGGGTGACCCCTGCATAGGGGAGCCCCATATGCAAGGAATGCGCCCTGCAAGGAGAGCCGCCCAGCGCAAAAAAAGTGCAACCCACCCAGGAATGACACCGCACACATGGAGAGCTGACGTAGCAAGATGACACAACAAACAGACACAGATTCCCAGTGCCACCAGGAATGCAAGCAGACACAGAAGAACACACAGTAATGAACACAGAGCAGACAACAGGGGTGGGGGGTAGGGGGGGAAAGGGAGATAAATAAATAAAATAATTTTTTAAAAAATTTCAGGCAGATATATTAGCTCTGTGAAAAAGGTTTATTTTTCTGGGTTCAGAACAGAGTTTGAGATCAGAATACAAAGGTGTTTGTAATTGGTTAAAATAGTATTTAAATGTCTAGGATAAAATTATAATTATACTCTATGAACAGAACTTTGGGGTCTTGAATATGGATTAAAGGTAATTTGTTGGGGCAGATCTGTAACTGGCCAGACTGATCATTCATTCGGATGGGCGTTCCTGAAACCTTCACAAAAGGACCATGATACTACCCTCTTTCCAATTAACTGCCAAAGCATGTAAATATGCTCTTAGTCAGTAACCTAGAAAACATGCACTCCATGGCACTGCCAGAGATTATAAACTTAAACTCTTGGCTATCCAGTCCTTATCTTTTATCTAGTAGTGATATCACATATCCCAGTAGTGAGAAACAGACAAGTGGAATATACTTATTACTTTAAATAGCCTAAATTTTATCCTAAATTTTATAAATGCATCGAGCATTTATACTAGAAATTTACATTAGAAAGCCACACACTCGGATGTCATTGTTTTGATGCCTCACAGAAATGCTTTTGCTGCAAGGTGCTCCTACTATCAGCCTAAGAGATGTTTTGCAAATCAACTGAGAGTCCATAGAAGCACGTTGTTAAGAAGGTGGTACATGACATCACACAGCATTCTTTTATGAAGGTCATGGGAAAGAGTCCTCTATTGTCTCAGTATGAGAAAAAGCTGGGCTGCTTTGAAAAAGCAAATGCTACCTTATTTGTATGACTTCTGTCACTGATTGTGAATTCCTTTTGGCCTGGCTGACAAGGAGGTTAGAGACAAGGGGTGGCTCACCAAGAGCAAATGTGCAGGATTGTAGGATACGCATTTATGTACACTCAGTTTTATCTCCGCCTTTATTACTGTCCTCTCATTATTTCCCTTTCATGCACATGTATCCTTTGTGTATGCCTTTTTGTCAGCTAAGCAACATGTTGATTTTTACCATCTGATACATATGTATAATGGGTGTAATAATATACTGCTTTCATTTATGAAAGCTCTAACGGCACATTTCTACTTACTGGCTTTTGAGTCTTTGAGTCCATTAAGAATCTAACATGTACCATAGAATAAATTGCCAGCTCTTAAACAAATAAAAAGATGACTCTTTGATGCTCATTTGAGATTTGGAAAAAGGCACATACGGTAAACAAAACAGTATAAAACAAAATGTAGGTTGGATTATCTTCTTCATTATGGAAGCATAGACTATGGTGGATAAAATCAAAGACTCTGTAAAGTCTTAAAAATAAAGAAAAAATAGGGTGAAAAATAAATAAAACACAAACATAGACTCTGGAGTTAGACTCAGTTGGGTTCAAATCCCGGATCTGCCACTTATCTGTCATGTGAACTTTCCTCATTTATAAAATGGACCAAATAAATATATTCAATTCTTAACATTGTCAAGGAGATTATATAAAATAGATGATTAAAGTGTTTAGGATATTTCCTGGCATATGGTAAATACCCAATAACCATCAGCTATTAATAAACCGAGTGAATCCAATCACTTCAGCATCTTTGGGGAGGGAAGGTCTGAAGATGAGCAGCAAAGGTAGAATAACGAGGATTCAAAAGTGTAGTAACTAACGAACTGTTCTCACCCAACATGTAAGTATAAAGTAACCAGAATGGCGTAACTTCTCATCCATTAAAAGGTGTTAAAATTCCAAGGTCATAGGCACCAAGTAGTTAACATAGAATCTTGCATATTAGTTAAGTAGTCTGTACACATTTACTCTTTTAGAGGTAACTCTTATACAAGATGGACCATAACTTATGACAAAGAGTAATGCCTTCATAGCCTCCAAATAATGAATTGTTAGGCGTATAAGAGAAGAAAATATGGCAAATAAAATTAGCCCCTGATTAAGAAACTCTGGTATAAGTACAGATGTTTATGGCGTTGGTTTATTTGGAGTTTGAATTCACAGAAAATCCTGATGTCCCAAGAGGTGGCAAAGTTATTTTCACAATTTACAAAACTGCCTCTTGGAATGAAGAACGGCGTAAAGCCAAGAGATCTGGGATCAACTGACTAGGTTTCTTGGGTAAGCCACTTAGTTCTCAGAAGGACTCATATCAGCACAATGAGACTGTTGGTCTGGGTTACCTCTCAGGGCCTTTCTACCTACTGTTCCTCTAAGGAACACTGTTGACAGACCAGGTGGTTCCATTAGTATTAGTAATTAGTATTATCTGATTTTTAACTAACCAGTGATTTTACGTTTTAGAGTTAGGCAAAATATGTGAGTTCCTTTTCTGCTCAGTTACTGTGCTTAGACTTGCCCATTAGTGGAACCAGGCAGCAGTTTCTACTTGGAAACATGACATTGACAGCTCTTCTAAGCTCAGAGCCTAGCTTTGTATGTTTTGGTGCTGACATCCTTTTGGCTCTAGAGAAGACTAAGAGAGGAAGCACCCATCTTCTTGCATTCTTCTGTCTTCTAAAGCAGCAACACATTTAGAGTTCAGAGCAATCTGGATTGGATTACTCTGGCCATTTACAAAGATACTGTATTTATGCCCTTTGATGTCCCCTTTCCCAAGACAGCATGCACCCTAAATCTTCCTTTGAGGTCACAGGCCAAAATGACCCATTGATTCCCAGAAAGGGAAGCATTTAAACGCACAGTTAAAATGCTGACAACTGCCTCGGGGGAAAAAAGCAGGGAACAATGAAACTAGACTAGTCTTTCCTTTTGGGCAAGGAAGGAAAGAAAAGAAGGGAGGGAAGGAAGGGGAGAAGCAGCAAGAAAATAAAAAGAGAAAATATGAGTGGGAAAGAAAATAAGAGTTCTTTATTAAGGAAGATGATATGTTTTTAGGCGGGGAAACAGAGACTTTGCTCTGGGATCTGAAAGGATGCAAAGCTGGCCTGCTGCTGTTTACTCCTCAGTACGTAAGCAACAGGTATGTTCTTCTTCTGATCAGACATCAAGGGTCAGCAATAAAAGGAGTTCAATAACATAACCTTATTTGTGTAAACAGATTTCGGTTTTACTTTACATACCCTCGAATTATCTATATTGCACATTGATTTAATTGCAGGTAAATTCCATAATGTCTCCCCTCCAGCTGAAGTAAATACCACTCTGGAATATCGGTCACCTGATGATATGAAAAAGAAGAGAAAAAGATTTATAAATTAACCATTTATTGTATAAGACTCAGCATTCAGAAGCAATTCAAACTGGCAAGTCACATGGACAATTCATTAGCAGCAGGGATCCTTTCCTTGGATGAATTACAGAAGAAAACGTTATGGGGGAAAAAGCAAGTTAAGTGCTGCCTTAGCTCAAGGCCCTTCGCTCCTCACTACATCATAAAATTATAGGAATTACATAACAAATTTATTTCTGACCAGACTATAATTAGGAAGAATAACACATAAGGACTTGCAATAGGAAACTAACTGAATGCCTTCCGTTTAATTTCACAATGCATTACCAAAATGACACACAGTCAAAGAATGATGCACTAGGGAATATCAAGAATGGATTACAAGGAAACTCTGTGGACCAAGACAGTAGCATAAGATGTTCCAAAGTACTGTTCTCCCACAGAATCTATGAAAACTACCCAAAACTGGCAGAGCCATGTTCCTCAAAACTCTAGAAAACAGTTAAAAGTTTGCAGTAACTGGGCAAATGCCAAATCAAGAAAATGCAGCTTTAAAAAACAATACAAGACGCTCCTGGATCCCTTGCTGGCTCCAACCCCCCCGCTGCACCCCATCCCACCCCCACCCCATGCAGTGTGGAGCCAGGCTGTGCTCCCATCGTGGGTCCCTGGCCCTGAGCACAGTAATCCTTAAGCATATACTGTGGTGCCCAAAAGCACCAGGAAACTACTGAACCAGGAAACTACTCTCTGGTTTGCCCTCCCAAATTTGCCCCTCAGGCAAGATTCAGTTTGCAAAAATGGCTAAATCAGCATAAACAATTAACATGAAGTGGCCTGGGACAAAGAAGTACCTGCTTTTAGTCAGAGACAGAACACCCTGGAGGGGGTTGGAAAGTCTATGTCACAGGGAATAAGGGGGATATTGGAATTACTGGAAATGGGGGAATTCCTAAAGTCACAAGCCAGTACAAGCCCAGGGTAAGATTCAGACTCAGAAAAAAAGAAGAGAACTCTACATCTCACATTCACACTGGGCCCGTCTTCTTGACAGAAGAGCTAACTCCTGCAGGAGAGCACCAAAGAAAGCCAATTCGCAAGGACTATGAAAGTTTTTTGGGGGATGTTTGTTTTTCTTAGTTCCTGGCACTCAAAGAAACCTCTGTCAAATCACTAGCTAGATGCAAACCTAAAGAACAAACAGCTCAGGGACTAAATTCCAGAGTTAACACTTTAAAATTTTAAAATACATAGTATGCAACAAAAGATTAAAAGACAAAGACTCAGTAAAGGATGGCTGATCAAAAGGAATAAGATAAAAATTCAGAAATCATCTAAAGAAGAATAGACTTTGTACATATCAGACAAAGACAAAAAAAAACTTCATTATGCTCAAGGAGGTGAAGAAAAACACAAGAAAGAACTAAAGGATATCAGGAAAAAACAGTGAATGAACAATATGAGATTCTCAGTGAAAAGATAGAAAATGTAAAAAGGGACCACAATAACTGAAATGAAAAATTCCCCAGAGGGTTTCAAGAGCAATAGAGCTGGCAGAAGAAAGAATGAGTGAACTTGAAGAAAAGACACTGAGGGAACAGATGGGGCTCAAGCGGTTGAGTGCCCACCTCCCACACAGGAGGTCTTAGATTCGTATGCCAGTGCCTCTTGAGAAAAACAAAAACAAACAACAAGCAAAACAAACAACAAGACCAACTCAGGGAAGCCAGTGTAGATCAGTGGTTGAGTGCTGGCTTCCCACATACCAGGTCCTGCGTTCAATCTCTGGCCCTTGGTACCTCAAAAATAAACAAACAAAAAAACAAAAAACAGAAAAAAGAATTTAAAAAGTAAACAAAGGCCTAAGAGGACTGTGGGACACCATCAAGCATACCAATGTATGTATTATGGGAATCCCAGAAGAAGAAAGGAGCAGAAGGAATATTTAAAGAAATAATGGCAGAAAAATTACTAAATTTAACAAAAGACATGAATATGCATACTCACAAAGCTCAGTGTACCCCAGACAGGAGAAATTACAAGAGAAACAACCCAGACACATAGCAGTTAGACTGTCAAATGCCAAGGACAAGGATAAGAGTTTTGCAAGCTGCAAAGAAAGCAACATGTTATGTGTATGAGTTCCAGTAAGATTCAGTGTCAATTTCTTAACAGAAACCATGGAGGCAAGACGTTAGGGAGAAGAAATAATTAAAGTGTTTAAAGAAGACAACTGCCAATCAAAAATTTTATGTCTGTGATGATGGGAGAGAGTGTTGCTGTGGGGGGAGCAGGGGGTGGGGGCGGTGGGGTTGAATGGGACCTCATATTTTTTTAATGTAATATTAAAAAAAAAATTATGTCTGATGAGGCTGTCATTCAAAAATGAGAGAGAGATAAAGACAAACAAAAGCTGAGGAACTTCATCACCACTGGTCTGGCTTTGTGCTAAATGCTGAAGGGAGTTCTTCAGACTGAAAGGAAAGGGTGTTAGACAGTGGCTTGAGCAGCATAAAGAAACAAATGTACCCGGTAACGGTAACCAAGTATTTATAAGTGTCAGCACTACTGTGTCATATTTTTTTGCTATGTAACTCCATTTATTACTTCTAATAGGTTCTAAAAATGCAAATGCATAAGAAGTAACTATAAATCTATGATTTTTGGACAATGTAAAAAGATATAATGTGTAACAAGTACAACAAAAAGGTGGGGAGATGGACGGGTATAGAAACAGTGTGTGTATGCTACTGAAGCTAGGGTGGCATCAAAATAAAGGTGATTGTTTTGACCCAACTACATGCTGTTCACCTTCAACCGAATGACACAAATAGACTGAAATTGAAAAGATGTAAAAAATATATACCTTGCAAGTAGTAACCAAAAGAAAGCTGGGGTAACTAAATTAATATCAGATAATACAGACTTTGAGTCAAAAACTGTTATGTCACATCGAGAAGGTTACTCTATACTGATAAAGGGGTAAACTGAACAAGACGACATAATTATAAATGTATATGTACCTAATGGCAAAGCCCTAAAATATATGAAGCCAATATTGAGAGATTTGAAGAGAAAGAATAGATAGTTCTATCTCCTAATAGTAGGAGACATGAATATATCATTTTCAATATCAAACAGAACACCTATACAAAAGACCAAAAAGGAAATAGAAGAACTGAACAATACTATAAACCTACTAAACCTAACAGACATATATAGAATACTATACCCAACAGCCACAGAATATACATTCTAACGCACATAGGTCATTTTCCATAACAGACCATATATTAGGTCATAAAACAAGTCTCAATAAATTTAAAAATACTGAAGCCATACAATGTATCTTCTCCATCCACAAGGGAAGAAGCTAGAAATCAATTACAGAGTCAGAAATTCAAAATTCACACATATGTGGAATTTAAACAATGCACTCTTAGGGAACCAATGGGTCAAGGAGGAATTCACAAGGAAAATTAATAATTTTGTTTTTTTAGGAATTACTGGGGATTAAACCCAGGACCCTGTATATGGGAAGCAGGCACTCAACCACTGAGCTATACCTGCTCCCCAAGAAATATTTTGATGCAAATGAAAATGAAAACACAACATACCAAACCATGGGATGAAAAAAACAGTGCTGAGAGGGAAATTTATAGCTCTAAATGTTCACATTTAGAAGAAGGGAAACGGACTTTGGCCCAGTGGTTAGGGCGTCCGTCTACCATATGGGAGGTCCGCGGTTCAAACCCCGGGCCTCCTCGACCCGTGTGGAGCTGGCCATGCGCAGCGCTGATGCGCGCAAGGAGTGCCGTGCCACGCAAGGGTGTCCCCCGCGTGGGGGAGCCCCACGCGCAAGGAGTGCGCCCGTAAGGAGAGCCGCCCAGCGTGAAAAGAAAGTGCAGCCTGCCCAGGAATGGCGCCGCCCACACTTCCCGTGCCGCTGACGACAACAGAAGCGGACAAAGAAACAAAAGCAGACAAAGAAACAAGACGCAACAAATAGACACCAAGAACAGACAACCAGGGGAGGGGGGGAAATTAAATAATAAATAAATAAATCTTTAAAAAAAAATAAATAAATAAAAAGAAGAAAAACCTCAAATTAAGAGACCTAACCTCAAAAGTGGAGGATCTAGAAAAAGAACAAACTAAACCCAAAGGTGCCAGAAGGAAAGAACTAACAAAGATTAGAGCACAGATAAATGAAATAGAGAATAAAAAACAATGGAGAATTAACAAAAACCAAATGCTGGTTCTTCGAAAAGATCAATAAACTCATCAAATCTTTCACTAGACTGACAAAGAGAAAGAGAGATGCAAAAAAGTAAAGCAAGAAATAAGAGAGGGCATTTTACCACCAACCTTACAGAAATAAAAAGGACTATAGAAGGATACTATGAACAACTAGGCTAGCAAATTAGAAAAACCTAGATGAAATAGACAAATTCTTGGAAACAGAAAAACTAATACACTGACTGAGAAGAAACAAGAACAACTCAATAAACCAGTAACACGTAAAGACACTGAATTGGTTATCAAAAATCTCCCAACAAAGAAATGCCACGGACCAGTTGGCTTCACTGGTAAATTTTACCTAACTTTCCCAGAAGAATTAGTACCCACCCAGCTCAAACTCTTCCAAAAATTTAAGAAGACAGAACACTGCCAAACTCACTCTATGAGGTCAACACCACCCCAATACCAAAGCCAGATAAAGACACCCCAATAAAGAAAATTACAGCACAGTATCACTTATGAATATCAATGTAAAAATCCTAAACAAAATTCTAGCAAACGAAAACCAACAGTTTATTAAAAGAATCATGATCAAGTGGGATACAGACCAGGTATACAAGGCTGGTTCAACATAATAAAATCAATTAATAATATATACCACATTAACAGAACAAAGGAAAAAACAGTAACACATTATCATCTCAATGATTAAAAGGCCTACAACAAAATCCAGTACCTGTTGTTTATAAAAAACGCTTAGAAAACAAGAAATAGAAACTTTCTCAACATGATAAAAGGCATAAATAAAAAGCTCAGAGGTAACATTACATTCAAATGATGAAAGACTGAAAGCTTTCCCTCTAAGATCGGGAACAAGACAAGTATGCCTACTGTCACCACTTTAATTCAGCAATGGACTGGAAGATCTAGCTAAAAATAGAAGGTATCCACACTGGAAAGGAAGAAGTGAAACCTTCCTTATTTGCAGGTGACATGATCCTCTATACAGAAAATCCTGAAAAATCCACAACAAAGCTTCTATATTTAATAAACCAGTTCAGCAAAGTGGCAGGGTACAAAATCAAGAAACAAAAACCAGTAATATTTCTATATATTAGTAACGAACAATCTGAAGAAGAAATCAAGAAAAAAAAATTCATTCACAATAGCAACTAAAATAATCAAATATCTCAGAATAAACTGAACCGTTACAAGGATGCAAGACTATTAAACAGAAAACCACAAAATATTACCAAAAGAAATCAAATAAGACCTAAATAAATGGAAGAACAATCTGTGTTAATGGATTGTGAGACAAAATATTGTGAAGAAGTCAAGCCTATGCAAACCAAATTATAGATTCAATGCAATCCCAATCAAAATTCCAACAATCTTCTTTGCAGAAATGGAAAAGACAATCATCAAATTTATATGGAGGGGAGCAATATAGCTGAAGTGGTAGAGTGCGTGCTTCCTATATGGGAGGTCCCATGTTCAGTCCCTGGTGCCTCCTAAGAACAAAAACAAAAACAAACAACAAGCAAACAAACGAGAACACCAACTCAGGGAAGCCAATGCCGCACAGCAGCTTCCCACACACAAGGTCCAGGGTTTAATCCCTGACCCTGGTACCTCAAAAAAAATTGGAGTAAATTTATATGGAAGGTCAGTCACTTCCTGACCTTAAAACTTATTAACAAGCCACAGTTATCAAAACAGCATAACCCTAGCACAATGACAAATATATAACCAATGGAATCTAATTGAGAGCTCAGAAATCAACCCTCACATTTATGCCCAACTGATTTTTTCCAAGGGGTCAAAGACCACCCAATTGGGAAAGAATAGTCTCTTCAACAAATGGTACTAGGAAAACTGGATCTCAATTGCAAAAAACAAAGAGGACGCCTACTTCACAGTTTATCCCCAAATCAACTCAGAAGGGATTAAAGATCTAAATATAAGAGCCAGAACTATCAAACTCCTAGAAGAAAACATAGGGCAGCATCTTCAGGACCTTGTGTCAGGCAATGGTTTCTTAAGATTTTACACCCAAAGCACAAGCAACAAAAAGGAAAAACAGATAAATGGAACCTCATCAAAATGAAAAACTTTTGTGCCTCAAAGGACTTCATCAGGAAAGTAAAACAACAAATGGAAGAAGATATTTGGAAACCATATATCTGATAAAGGTATACCATCCAGAATATATCAAGAAAACCTCCAATTGGCAACAAAAAGACAAGCAACCCTATTAAAAAATGGGCTAGAGTTAACAGACATCTCTCCAAGAAGATATATTAATACAAATGGCCAGAAAGCACATGAAAAGATGCTCAACATCATTAGCCACTAGGGAAATGCAAATCAAAAGCCCAATGGGATTATATTTCACACCCATTAGAAATGATGCTATTAAAACAAAACAAAACAAGGGAAAATAACAAGTGCTGGAGAGGATGCAGAGAAACAGTGCTGGTGGCACTTAAAATGGTGTAGCTACTGTGGAAGACAGTTTGGTGGTTACTCAGAAAGCTAAGTATAGAACTATCATAAATGCCCTGGCAATTCCACTACTAGGTATATACCTAACAGAACTGAGAGCAGTAGCTGAAACAGATATTTGCAGATTCATGTTGATAGCAATAACTGCCAAAAGGTGGATGTAATCTATGTGTCCATCAACTGATAAATGGATAAACTGTTACATACATACAGGGGACTATTAATCAGTCATAAAAAGGAATGACGTTCTAATACATGCAACAACATGGATGAACCTTGAAGACATCATGTTGAGCAAAATAAGCCAGACACAAATAACAAATATTGCATGATCTTACTGATTTGAAACAATTAGAAAAAGAAAAATCGAAGAGTCAGAATCTAGAATACGGGTAACCAGGGGAGATGGTCGGGATAGGGAATGGGAGAAGTTAAGGCTTCTTGTTTGGGTAATGGAAGGTGGTGATGTCAGCATATGTGAACATAATTAACAGCATGTAAACGTATATATCCAAATGTGATTCAGAGGAGAATATATATGGTAAAAGTAGAAAATTTTTAAAAAAAGAATTCATGTTTGATGGTGTGGCAGTTAGAGATTACTTTATGAATCCCCAAAAGCAAAAGATTATGTTTTTAAACTAATTTATTCCTGTGGGTGTGATATTCTTTGACTGTATTAAATTCAGTTGAGGGTCCTTGATTAGAATACTTGATAAGATCGATTTAGAGCTTTTGATTGGACTATGTCAGTGAGGCATGACTCAGGCTGAGCCTCTGCCCTTTTGCTGGGGTGTGATAAAAATGGAGATAGAGAGAGACACAGACACCCCAGCGGCAGCGCCTGGCATCTTGCAGTAATGGCCACACTGTGCGCATCAGGCACCAGAATCTACCAGGCAACGAGCAAGGGTGGCATGCAGCAGCTCTGACCCCACCTGGAAATGTGTCTGCACTCTGTCCAGGTTCCACTCCAAGACCATTTACGAAATCATTTGGTGTCAGCTGACGAGGGCCCTGGCCACGGCCTGTGGGGATGACGCCATCGGAGAGTTTAAGGACCCCAGCCCCGATCCCCTGCAGCCCACATTCTCCATGACAGCCCACCTGCCCTGGGCCCATTCCCAGGAGGTCAACTCTGTGGCTGGAATCCCAAGGAGCCAGGGCTCCTGGCCTCCTGCAGTGACAGTGGAGAGGTGGCCTTCTGGAAGTACCAGCAGCCTGAGGTCCTCTGAGCTGGCTCATCTCTGGATGGAATTCTGGCTCCCCAGAAGACATACATCCTCAGACTTTCCCCGCCCCCGAGAGGGCCTGCAGGATCATCTGTAATCCCCCTTGAACAAGCTTGTCCCCGTTCAGACTGGGCGGTGCTGCAGAACTGCTTCCCCTTTCCCCTCGTTTGATCCGGACTTCTTGGTGAAAAGCCACAGAACATCAGTGACTCAGACAGACAGGAAAAGGTAACTGCCATATTTAATCCCGCCGTATGAGAGAAAAAAACCCCACCGTACCCTGAGTTTGTCAACTGCACCAGGACTGTGGTAACCTCCCCCTGCCAGCCGGCTCTGGCCAGGACACGGGGCTCTGAGACCCTCAGCCCATGGACACGAGCCGCCCCTCCACTGGCACTGCTCAGGCACCAGCGGGACTCTGGGGAAGGGGGTTGAGGGATGTACCAAGACCCCAGAGCACGGGCTGGGGAGAGAGAAGGCAAAGAACAGGTGAAGTTCCCTCTTGAGGGGCCTTTCTGTCTCCAAACAGGGCTCTCTCCAGCCAAAGCTCCTGCCCATACCCAAAGCTAAGCTGCAAAGAGAGAAGTCCTCGAGAGACTCAAAGAGCTGTGGCCCAGGGAGAGGCTTCCAGCTGAATTCAGGAAGAATGCAGGGCAGCAGAGACTGACAGAGGAGGCCCACAGAGAGACAAGCCCTATGCCTGGCTGGTATCAGCTGAGCTCAAACTTTGGCAGAGATCAAGGGCCATCTGCTTCAAAACATGGCAGCTGACTTTGGCGAGAAAGCACCTTTTATGATGCCTCGATTTGGACTTTCACAGATTGGGAACTGTAAGCTTTTACCCCCAAATAAATCCCCTTTATAAAAACCAACCCACTCTGGTACTTTGCATTTGGCAAACTAAAACAGATGGCGTCAAGCTTTTTTCCTTTTTAAAGATCAATCAATCAATCAATCAATCAATCTCTCTCTCTCTCCCTGTCCCCATTGTTTTGCACTCATTGTCTGTTCTCTGTGCCCATTCATTCGTTGTGTGTTCTTCTGTGTCTGCTTTTCCTCTCTTTAGGTGGCACCAGGAACCGATCCTGGGACCTTCTGGAACAGGAGAGAGGCACTCTTGTGCCAGCTCAGCTCCCTGGTCTGCTGCATCCGTTATTGTCTCTCCTCTGCGTCTCTTTTTTTGTTGTGTCATCTTGCCGAGCCAGCTCTCTGCATGGGCCAGTTCTCCATGCAGGCCAGCTTGCCTTCACCAGGAGGCCCCGGGAATTGAATATTGGACCTCCTATATGGTAGATGGGAGCTCAATTGCTTGAGACACATCCGCTTCCCTCAAGTTTTATGTACCCCAGAAAGAAATGCTCTTAAAGCTAATCCATTCCTGTGGGTGTGTACCCCTTGTAAGTAGGACTTTTTGAGGAAGCTACTTCAGTTCACTTAAGCTGTGACCCACCTCACTGAGGCATTTAATATGGGTTTTAAATCCACTTTCTGGAGTCCTTTGTACATGGAATGGAATTCACACACACACACACACACACACACACACACACACACACACATATAGAGAGAGAGAGCAGATGTTGCCACATGCCTTGGCAAGTGGCAGAAAAGACAAGGATCACTGGCAGCCAGACTTTGGGAAGAAAGGATCACCTTGATGATGCCTTGATTTGGACATTTTCCTGAACTTTAACTATAAGTAAATACATTCTCATTGCTTAAGCAGAATCATTTCATGGTATCTCCTTTACATCGCCTAGGAAATTAAAACTGATTTTGGCACTGTAAGAGTGGGGGTGCTGCTATTGCAAATACCAAAAAGATGGGAATGGCTTCAGAACTGGGTAATGGGTAGAGGCTGGAAGAACTGTGAGGTGCTTGATAGAAAAGGCCAAGGTTGTTTTGAAGAGACTATTGGTAGAAATGTGGACACTAAAGGTACTTCCAAAGAGGCCTTAGGCAGAAATAATGAATGTGTCACTGGAAACTGGAAGAAAGGTGATCCTTGTTTTAAAGTGGCAGAGAACTTGGCAACATTGACTCCTGATGTAGGAGGGAAGGCAGCACTGGAAAGTGACGAGCTTGGAGATTTCCAAGGAGATTTCCAAACTTAATGTGGAAAGTGAGGCCTGGCTTCTTTTTGTAGCTTTTAGTAGAATGCAAGAGGAAAGGGATAAGCTAAGAACTGAACTCCTGGGCACAAAGAAACCAGAAGTGGATGGTTTGGGAAATTCTGAGCTTCCAGAAAATAAGTCCTTAGAGAATAGTGCCCCATGTGAGGACTTAACTGAACTTGGAACCTGCTAGTCATTTCCGTGTAAGTCAGGACTGGAACAAGGCAGTTATCCAGGGAGCATCTGTGGAAAGTCCTCCTGTCTGCTGTTGGGACCCCTGAGACCTGCTGTGAAACAAGCTTCCTGTGAGATCTGTACGGATGGAACCACTGCCATCCTATGCTAATGGGGACAGAAATGGGACAGATTAAAGAAAAATCACTTCAAGGCCAGGAACATGGAAGCGGAGGTCAAGACTGAAAGAATTCTCCTTGGTCCACGAGAGCAAGCCCACCCATGTGTGTGGAAAGGGCGAGTTGGCCCAGGAGCGTGGAGAGAGTAGGCTTTCACCCAGTTGTTCAGAAAGATGCGACCACCTCAGTGTACTCAGTGGTTGGAGTCTATTTCCTGGGACTATAGAGACTCTGGCCTTTCACCCCAGTGTTTAGAGAGTGCATGGGAAAGAGCGGAGCTACACAAGCACTTGGAAAGGGTGGGGCTGCTGCTCCATCAGTCACAGAGGACTAAGTTGCATAGATGACTCTCAGCCCAGGACTCCACGCTGTCTAATGGAGTATGCCCTACAGGGTTTTGGAACTGTTTGGGCTAATAACCCCTGTTTTTATTTTTTTGCAATTTCTCCCTGTGGAAATGGAAATGTTTATCCTATGATTGACCTTCCATTGTACAGGGAAGCAGACAATCTGGTCTCTGGGTTTCACACGAAAGACTACACTATAACCAATTTTGAGGAGACAATACTTAGAATTGTTACTGAAATGATTTAAGAAAGGCTCGCCTTGAAGATGCCTTGACTTAGACATTTTCCCAGACTCTAAACATAAGCAAATAAATTCCTATTGCTTAACTGGACCATTTCATGGTAATTGCTTTAAGCAACCTACAAAATTAAAACACCAAAGAGCTACACTATACAAATAGTGAACTTTAAGTTAAATCATGGACTATAGTTAATAGTACAATTATAAAAAGATGCTTTCAACAATTGTAACAAATGTTTCACACCAAGACAAGGTGTCAGTAATAGGATGGTATATGAGAATCCTATATTTTATGCACGATTGTTCTGTAAACCCACAACCTCTCTAATAAATAAAAATAAATATATAAATTTAAAAACGAAAATAACAAGTGATGAAGAGGATGTGGAGAAATAGGAACACTCAAATAATTATTGGTGAGAAAGTAAAATGGTTCAGCCACTGTGGGAGAGAGTCTGGCAGTTTCTCCGAAAGCTACAGAATTACCATACGACCTGGCAAGCCCATCTCTAGGTATATACCCTGAAAGCAGTAAATCAAACATGTATTTGCATACCAGTGTTCATAGCTGTATTATTCACAATTGCCAAAAGACGGAAGCAAGCTATTGTAGTTTGAAAATTTTGAATAAATCCCAAAAAGAGAACTAATTCATTCCTGTGGGTTTAAGACATTTTGCCTGGATTTTAGCAGTGAGGTGTGACTCAAGTTCAGTCTCCGTTCCCTTGTTGGGTCTGATATAAAGGGAGACACAGAGAGGGACAGGGAGAGAGTCGAGAAAAGGAAGCCACCATGCTTGATCCTGCCAAGTGCGAGAGGACTAGAGGATCACTTAGGCATGAAGCCCAGCAGGACAGGCCCGTGGAACAGCTCGTGAGGTGAGCCCTGCTGTATGCCTCAGAGCTCACAGCTGAACTCAGGAAGAAAGTGAGCAGCAGGGACCGATACAAGAAGCCCAGAAAGAGACAAGTCCTATGCCTGGTTGCCCTCAGCTGAGCTCAAACCTCAGCAGAGATCGGTGGCCATCTTGCTTCAAAAACATGTGGCAGCTGACTTTGGTGAGAAAGCATCTCTGATGGTGCTTCAGCTTGTACTTTTCATGGCCTTGGAAAAGTGTAAGTTTTTCCACAAAAAAAATCCCCTTTATAAAAGCATGCCCATTTTGGATTACTTTGCAGCCCTGTGGCAAACTAAAACACAAGCCAAGTGTCTGTGAACTGATGAACGGATAAATAAAATGTGGTGTATACATACAATGGAATATTAGCCATAAAAAAGAATGAAGTTCTGAGACATGTAACAACCTCAATGAGCCCTGAAGACATCATGTTGAATGGAATAAACCAAGCAGAAAAGGACAATAGTGTATGATCTCACTGACATGGAATAATTACAATAAGCAAATTTATAGAGTCAGAAACTAGAATACAGGTTACCAGTAGATGGGGACAGGCAAAGAATGGGAAGAGAAAGCTTAAACTGTACAGTTTCTATTTGGGTTAATGAAAAGTTTTGGTAATGAATGGTGGTAATGGTAGCACAACACTGTAAATGTAATTAACAGCAATGAGTTATATATTCTAATGTGGTTCAAAGGAGTAATTTTAGGTTGTATATATGCTAATTAAATAACAATTTTTAAAAACCATAGGTCTGAACAACACAAAAAGTGAATCGTATTGTCAACAATGGACTATAGTTAATAGTACAACTAAAAAATGTTGTTTCGTGAATTGTAACAAATGTACCACAATAATGCAAAGTGTTAATAATAAGATGGTATATGGGTACGCTGAATTCTAGGAATACTTTTCCTGTAAAACTTCAACTTTTTAATAACACACAAAAAATGAAATGAAAGCAGGGGTCTGTTCATAGTGACATTATCTACAATTGCAAAAGTAGATACAACCCAAATGTCCATGAACAGATGAAGGGATAAACAAAATGTGGTATATACATATGTGGTGGTTTAGAACAGTGTGTACCCCAGAAAATGATGTTCTTACAGCTAACCCATTCCTGTGAGTGTAAACTTACTGTTAGCAAGCTTTCATGGGTTACCTCAGTTAAGGTGTGGCCCAGGGTGGGGCTTGATACTCTTACTGGAGTCCTTTATAAGAGAATGAGATTCAGAGAGAGAGAGAGCCACAGAAGCAAGCAGCTGAAAGCAGCAAAACCAGGACGAGAAGGGAGAGGATCAGCAGATGCCACCATCTGCCTTGCCGTGTGACAAAAGAATCCAGAATTGCCGGCAGCTGGTCTTCAGGAAGAAAGCATCATCTTGATGATAACTTGATTTGGACATTTTCATGACCTCAAAACTGCAAGCTTATAAACTAATAAATGCCCATTGTTAAAAGCCAACCCATTTCATGGTATATTGCTTTCAGCAGCCTAGCAGACTAAAACAACATACAATGGAGTATTGTTCAGCTGTAAACAGGAATGTTCTGATACATGTGACATAACGGATGTAACTCTGGAGACATCATGTTGAGTGAAATAAGCCAGACAGAAAAGGACAAATATTGTATGATCTCACTGAAGTGCTTATTATAATTAGAATAAGCAAATTCATTTAGTCAGAAACTAGAATATAGATTACCAGGGGCCAGGGTCGGGGTAGGGACTTGGGAGTTAGTTCTTAATTGCTACAGAGCTTCTGTAAGGTGATAGAAAGGGATGGTAGTGATGGTAGCAAAATAATGTAACTGCAGTTGACACCATTAAATTATATATTTGAATGTGGTTAAATGGGAAATTTTTCGGGTATATACTAGAACAAAAAGTAAAACCACCACCATAGGACTATGTAACACACACAGTGAACCCTAATATAAACTAGGGATTATAGTTAATGGTATAATTATAATAATATTGTTTCATCAATGTAGCAAAGGTACCTCACTAATACAAAATAACAGGGAAAACTGTTATGTGTGAGGGGGTGTATACAGGTACTCTATTTTCTGCATGATTTTTCTGTAAACCTATAATTTCTCTAATAAAATAAAAGTAAAGAAAATGTAATATAAGGATATTTTTTTGGGCAGGTAACTGAAGTGGAAATATGGTGAATGAGCAATTAAAACTACTAAAAATAGTCATGTAAGTATAGTATGCTGGCCAGGATCAGAGAAATAACCTACATTCTGGTTGAGTACATGATTTTTCTGGTACACAAAGTCTAGAAAACATATTTCGAAAATAAGTTCAAAACAAAACATATTACCGAATACAGAAAGTTGCATATACATTGCAACTGTATCGTTACAGTCAAAACCGGGTATCACCTGCTCCTGTCACTTACCAGCTATGTGATCTTTGGAACTAACAACTATTTTTGAGTCTTGGCTTCTTCATCTATATAATGGAGACAGCAAGAGCTATCTCAAATAGTTTTGAGAATTAAATGAGATAATAAACAAATGCCTAATAAATATTGTTTCTGCCTCTTCAGTCATTAGAAAAGACTTAATATGAACCAAATAAAACAAAGTAGATTAATTTACATTATCCAAAATGTCCAATTGTGCTAACAAATAAATCAATTCACAAATTTAAGAATAATTCTTTATTATATGAAGTTTTATTCATAATCATGAAGTCTTCTTTGATAAATGTGTCTTCATCAAATGACTATATCCTTACCTTGATTGATTTTGGAGAGCACAATAAGCCTTTCAAATGAATGGAAGCACTTTCATTTACACAGAGTCTGTGAAGGCTTTAGTCAAGGCAGAACCTGTTACTCACGTGAAAACATTTTAGAGCTGACTACTGAAATATAAACAAGAATCTATTTGATGGATTTGCTAATACTCTTCATGGTTAGGATATTAACTAACAGATGTTGGTTAAGCAGTAACCTATAGTAAGACTTTAAGAGAAATCAAGTTAGGACAACGCAATTAACCAGAGTTCAACTTTTCTAATGTTTTTAAAGAGAGGCAAAAAGAAAAACACTGTTTCCTGGGATCAGTAAAAGATTTTGCCTAATCTACTTTTCATCTCTCTATTACTATATAGTGAAGCAGTTTTAGAAATAAAGACCCTGAGGACTGGCAAGATCTAGAAACATTAAACATCCAATCAGGCCCTCTAATAACCTATTAAGACGGGAAAACATACATTTCAAAGGAAACTTCCACAACAATGAAAAAAGCTGAATTCAAAAGCACTTTAATGCTAATATTAAGTTAATTAGAAATTGTAATTATCTACAACTCCTCCTTCCTATTATTAGGGCTAATCAGTGACTTACACATTTATATATATTTTTTCTAGGTCATGAGCTCCTTCCCTGGCAGCTACAGAGTGATTAAGCTCACTATCAACTACAATAAATTTTGTTTAGCCTGCCTAGTGAATTTGTTGCCAACATTTAGAAAGCTGGAGATTCCACATTAAACTCTGGATTCCTGGCCTCTGAGAAGGTCCTGGAACACCGGGGTCCCCGCATCTAGACAGCAGCTGGGTTCTTTAGGGAGGGCAGGTACTCTAGCTCCCCACGATCACTGTCACTGCTACGACCTTATGCCCAGCCGGCCTTACTCATTCCTATCACATGCCAGGCCCGAGATCTTCAAGCTTTGGACACCTAGACTTGACTTTACTCAGCTCTCTACCTCTAGTGCCAAATCTAAGGCGGGCACACAGAAGGCTCTAGCCTTTAATATAGGCTTTTTGAATGAATCAAAACCTTAATTTTTTTTTTTTGTAATACAGTAGATTATTTCAGAGTTCAATAAAAAAAAAAGTACTGTCATGTCATGTAAAAATATCTTTTAAGTAGTACAGAGAATTTAAAAAATAACTTGAAATATGGGCCAAGCTAAAGAATTTCATTAGATTTATACCTTCCTTAAAACTTAATATAACTCAGTCATCTCTTATTGCTTTTTATTATGGTAAATAAGTTCAAACTAGTGGCTGACTGACCTAGAGAAGTAAAATATAATATTAATTAAGCTAAAATCTCTTTAGGCACACTAGAACAGCTGACACTGTGTGATTATGTATCACACACTCCTATCCGTCTAGACTGTAATCATGCTCAATCTTGAAGGCTGCTGCTGAGTGATTGTTTATCTACGATGCCACTCACTTGGAACGTCGCAGAAGAAGCTGTCTTTGTGGAAGTTCCAGTCAACTTCTCTTTTCTCTCTTTCATAATGGTCATCTGACCATCTATCATCACGATGGCTGAAATGGAATGACAATTTCAAGATCCATAAGTATACTGCATATCCTCAAAGCCAGGGCCTATTTACTGCTTCTAATCAAGTAGAAAGGATTAGATAAGCAACCAACATTAATTTTCTCTCTTTTGAAAGAGAGAGAAAGAAAAATCACCTCACCTCTTCATCCTAACACAACAAAATCCTAAAAAAAACAATGGCAAGTTAAATTCAGTGGCAAAAGATTTTGAGTCACACATTTGTCCATGTAAACTTTTTGCTCAGGCGGTGTTTAAAAGTAGAATTCATTGAGCAACTCTTTGTCTAAAAATTATATAAATACAAATGATTACCTTTTGGCTTGTTCGTCTGCATATTTAAAAGGATAATTTGCTAATGTTGCTTTGTATCCTGTGTTTTTCACCATGTTATTCCATGTGACCAGTCTCTGGCCTATTGCAGTCCCTCTTGGTTCAAAACCCTAAGGTAAAATATCACAAATTCCCATTAGTGTAGTTACAGTAACAGCTTGGGAAAGCAATTCAAGGTGATACATAGCCTTCAAATGAAAACAGAGACAGTTCCTCACAGCAACTCCAGAGGTGACCTGCATTAAAGCAAGATGAGTTGACATGATAATGATTATCTTTTTACTTTGACAAAACAGGTTTGACTCTTTGGTATTTTACTTGTCTCAGGAAGAGAGGGGAAAACTTATCAGAAGCTTATCTTTCCAATTTATCCCTAAGGGTTTAGTAAATACTATGTTATAAAAAATACGGTCAAATTAAAATGTTATTCATGTCATAGTATCATTGCCTTGATCACTATTTTCTTCATTGCTCCACTCGAGAGGAACATTTACTTAAAAACAGTTGCTCTTTGTTAGTAATGTTCAAAATTTTTAAAATTTCTTTGGGGGAAAAAAAAGAGACTCAGTTTTAAAGTCTATGAAAATGTTTTTATAATATGCAGATGCTCTAATTTATCGCTTTTAAGCTGAAATATGGGGACCAAGAAGCAAAATCTCCAGATTTTTTATGGCAAGCAAGTTAAGTTCTTTGACATTTTAAGAACGTGATAAAACAGATAAAACATGTCTTTTTTTTTTCAGAAAGAGAACTGGGTACTTACTGATGGCTTGAAAAGGTTTTAAAAGAAATTGGGTATTAAATAACATAATCCAACATGTATTAAAATACTTTATTTTTTGAGGAAACAAATTCTGTTGGCTCAACTCTCCTTACCAGCAATGGATCAGAGAAGTCGGGAAGCTCTGGCACTAAAACTCCAACCAAGGCACAGACCACAATCAAAACGGTGCACAAGCCCAAGACCACCACCGGCCAGTCGGCTATCAGGGCTGCATAGCTACAAGGGCAGAGAGAAGTCACAGAGAAGCCTCTTAGCAGCCACGAGCGCTGTCTGTTAAGTCTTCATATTTAGGACCCAGCACAGGTATTTGTCAACAGAAGATCTAACGTGTTTATAAGGATTTATAAGTAATTGTAGTAGAAAATCATAGGATTATTTTCCTCTCTCATTTTTGTAATAAAGTAGTACTGGCCATATGCGAGTTAGAATTATTTCTATGTCTGACAAATAACATTTTATACCTTCATCTATGCCTGGGAAAAAGAATACCTAAAATCCACACTTCATAAGCAGAAAGAAAAGTAAACATATTTTAACAAATTTTAACAGAGGATCCATCCTCCTTTCAGTCTCTTCTAGAACTTTGTTTCTCTAGTTATTTCCTTTCTCCATACCTTCACTCTATCAGTTCTTTAAAACTCAGCCTATAAATAAGTTCATATAGCATAAATCTTTTTAAAAACAACCAAACTAAATCAAACCAAACCAAAAATTTCCCATTGACCTATAACTTTCCTTCTAGCTACTGTCCAGAAAAAAAGTATATTCCCTGTCTCCATTTCCTCACTTGCCAAGTGTTCTTTTTAAAAAATCATATATCTATATAAAACAGACATTACAAAACTAAAATGAAAATATCTGTTAGACTATGAGTTCTATGAGGCAGTACCTAGACCAGCACATTTTAGAAAGTGTTCAATAAATAGCTATTGAATAAATGAACCACCACTCGTACCTACCGGGCTTTCACGCTCTATCCCACTACAATCTGGCTTTGGTCTCTTACCACACCTCTGAAACTTTCTCATTTCCCCTTACCAAATACGACCAACAAGCCCTTTCTTCCCGATGTCCTCCCACATCCTCGTTCACTGCCTTCCACTGAAAGGTCTGTTTCTGCATCCCTCTCCATCAGGTTTTAGAGGACATGGTTCCTGCCTTCTCATCTTCATACTTCCAGGTCTTAACATGAACTTAGTGGCCAAGAGAAGCTGGCTAGAGTTTCTCCTAAAATTCAAAATGTATTCTGCCAAATTCAGGTTTCCTGAATCTTTGTTAGAAGAAACAAAACAAAACAAAACAAAATCTAACTTGTAGCCCATTACTCTCAGATTTGCAATAATATTAATTCATTTGGCTGCTGTGAGAGTCATTCCTGACTCATTTAAAATAAGTTTCTTACTCATATTATGAGTTATTTTCTTAAAATCACAATAGCAGCTACAAATGAAGATTGTGGCTCTAAATGTCATTCTGGAAAAACCAACTATATGTCTAGGAAGAGACTGCTGATTTTTACATTCTCATCTCTTAACTGCATAGATCTGGTTTTGTGGGAATATTTACTTCAAATTACAATTGTGATAAGTAAATTTAGTATCATTATACTTAAGGGAGCACTGGCATAGGTTTTTTTTCATTTTTTTTAAAAAAGTAATCTTATGAAAATAACAATAACTACTAACACTCACTGAGTACCACCAGTCATTCTTGGGCTTTCCATTGATTAGCATCTCTTTAAATTCTCACATCACCCTTATGAGATGAAGCTGAGGTACAGGCAGGTTAAGTAATTTTTCAAAATCAAATGGCTAGGAAGCTAGTTTGGTTAACCACTATGCAATCAACTCTCACTTCAAACACAAGAGAAACAAAAGACATTAGGAATAACTAAACTTGCCATAAATGTCTGCTTCCCAAAAATTCACATTAAAAATTAAATTCTTAAGCCACTCTATTGATTAATCTCTCTATATAAAATCACATAGATCTAGAAGTTTCCAAGTTTGAACATTATTCACTAGACTGCAAATTCTGAATTTAAAGACTCATTAACGAAAATTATGTTAGTTAAGATGAATAACCTTTTAAGAAATATTTTGAACGCAATGAAAACATATAAATCATAATATGCTGATTGTGGTTGTTCAAATGTAAATACCAACTGGTCACAAGCTTTTACATTTCTAGAACACACCCAATACAAAAAAATATTCTTCATACTTTACTTCCTCCTCCACCAAATGCAAACTAAGACGAAAGTCACTAGTTTTGAAGTAATAAGGCCCTTTGTCTCAATAGCACATTTCAGACCTTTTGTTCATTGCTTCAGATTTACAGAGTCCTTTACATTTTATACCCTTAAAACATCAGCCCTCTGAAATGAAAATCGCTCCAGGCTTATACGATTACTCATTTCACTTTATGTTAAATGGATCAATTTCCTTTAAAATGAACCAGAAGTTTTGCATTTTTACCTACAAATAGGCTAGCAATAGAGGGCAGAGGGGCCTAAATTGCTTAGTTTTCGTACTGTGGTTTAATTTACCCATATAATGACTTTTTTGTTTTGTGTTCTTGAAAAATCTGCACACACATGCATAGCAACCTTAAAAACCTCATTCAATAATTGCTTTTCTTCCCTTTGAAAACATTTGGTTTTGATTTTACAGCACTGCTCTAGCCCATCTACGTGCACTGACTACATATGGAAACTTTACGGCTTTAGTGATTTCAGCATATTTCTTCCAAACACTTTTAACCTTACTATATTACAATTCTACTCACACAGCAGATGTTTCACATGCTAACCTTTCCTAGAGACAACCGTTCACACTTAAGAAACGGGATCACCATCCTGAGTACATAAAGCACGATGGGGGAAAGACCCAACTATGCTGAGTAAGTTTTACTCAAACAAGCGTTTTTCTTAATCACCACAAAATTGCTAAGGCTCCTTCGACCTCTCCGGCTGTCTATTCTGAGATATCTTTTGGCTATAGAAATCACATGGGAAAAAAAAGTTTCATGTACAATATGAATTCCAGACAATGGTTGTAATATCAAGATTAAAAATCTAATAAAACAGGAAAACTGGAGAAGAAAAGGAAATTAAAAACGGCCTATAAACCTCACAGCTGTATTTCTTTTATGCACGCTAACTCCATTCCTGGTACCTGAGGAGTTTCAGGTCCTGCACATTATTGTCTTTGCAATGTGAACCACATGTGCACTGGGAGAGTTTTCAAAGGACCACTCCCTTCACCATCACCAGCTTTTCTGCATATCATGTGCTTGTCTTTCATTCCCCTGCTCCTCTACCCCTTTTCCAATTCTGGAAATCTTTAGACAACACCACAGCTTAACTGTAAATGCAGTCCCACTCTTAACACCTGGGTTACACATATGTCATGCAGAAATTTCCCAGGGAATGACAGGGTGACAGTTTCCCCTGAGACCCTACAGCTGTACCAGCTGCCTGGGTTAAGGCCTACAGCTCTATCCAGGGCGTGGTATAGAGGGTCACATCCCCACGCAAAGGATAAGCCTCAAATGGTATACAGACCTCAAGGACGCATCCTTTTTTCCAGGACAAGGAGAGAGAAAGGGCAAGGTGAGGTGACTTTGTTCATGGGAACTGCAGAGCTGAGTTGGTGTGCACGCTCCTGGCATCCTGGCCCAGGGCATCACTGCCATGCTAGGTTTTTCACGACTGCCCAGTGGGAAGTCCCTTAAACATACCCACAGATCCTCAGCCACTTTATTATTGGGTATATACGTCAGAAATAACTGTCAAAACAAATGAACTGTCTTACAGAGCCAACTGAGGCTAAAGGGGCATGTTTTAAAGTTTGTTTTAAAAAGGCCATTTGTATTACAATGACATCCCCACAATATGTATGTACATCTTTCCTAGCCCTGCCTGCTATGGTACTTTCAATGTGAAAATTGCCTTTAATCTTTTATTATTTATTTTATTTCTCAAATTTAAAGTAGCCTCTTACTATTCTTCCTGCTAGGATCCAGGCATTGTACTTTGTCAGCATGAAATGAAAAATGTGTACATTTCCTTTTTTCTTTGGATTCCCAACAGAAGACACCAAGGTACTTTAACCTCATGAAGTTCACTCTAAGATTAATCTACCTTAAATATTATTTGATTAAAAGGATGTATTCTCTGGTTTGGAGTCTTGAACATTAAATTAAGCTAGATCAGTCTTCTGACTCATTCCCTATCAACTCATCCCACTTCCCAAGAATGTGCTCTACCCCGACTGCAGGAATGTGTGAGCAGGGCTTGCTTCAGAAAACACTTCAAGGCTCTGCTATTACAGCCTTAAAAACTGGATAATCTAGTACTGCCTGGTGCTTAAAACTCCACATCATTTACATGGAATTGATTACATGGAACTGATTTATAATCTGATTTATACCTTGGTTTTACTAGCTCTGTAATACTAGCCAAATGATAGCTATCTTAAATAACTATGAGAACTAAAGATAAATTGACAAGAAAGTTGAGATTTAATAATGAAAGCCTTACTCATAAATTTTAAAGATCTCCTATTGCAATTTTAATTTCTATAGCAGACTGATGAAGTTCCCCCTATTATTATTTTCTCATTCATTCCTTTTAAACTAGTCTTTAAACTAGTCCTCTACTTCGCCCTTGACGCTTCTCACTGGGATTTGTTCATTCATTCATTCCTCTGGCATTTATCCTGATCGCCTACTTTCTAGCATCTAAGTTTCTTTGAGAACTGAATTTCAAAGATGACTAAGGGTTTCTGGAGTGTAGTGATACTGTATCAGGAACCACTATGAATAAGGACATCTGACAAGAGTATGCTATTTTTTTCATTCAGAAACTCTTTGCCATTTAAAATTTTGTTTTTCTACTGAAAAGACAAAATTTTTAAATTTCCACATAAAAGAAAACTTTCATCTTAATATTAGAAAGATGTACAAACAAACCACCTGAAATAAACTGCCATGAATTCAAGTGATGGCAGTTGGCAGAACAGTATCTCTCTTCAACAAGCAAGACACTAAGAAGTCAATCCATTACAAGGAAGAATGCAAAATAATCAGACAAAATAAATGATTAAATGTAAACAGAACGTAAGGGTTCAAGATCTACCTTGAAATTAAAACCACTTTTGGAGATATAAGATTCCTCAACCAGGAGAAATCTATTTTTCCTTCATGAAAATATAAATGGGGAAGCTGGAAATGTTGTCAGGAAGTGGGGAAAATAGTAGAAGGGACAAAGTATGCAAGTAAATTTACTACTTAATAAAATGATATTATTTTACCTTTTCGGTAACTTGAAAGGTCTGCATGGTCTGAAAAAAAAGCAAAGAAAAACAATCAGAATCAAGTACTATAATGTAAACAAAGACTTTACGTAGGTTCTTTTTTTTTTTTCTCTCAAAGACTTATTTATTTATTTATATCCTCAAACCCCTGTTGTCTGCTTTCTGTGTCCATTCACTGTGTGTTCTTCTGTGTCTGCCTGTCTTCTCTTTAGGCAGCACCAGGAATCGATCCTGGGACCTTGCAGAGTAGGAGAGAGGCGCTCAATCTCTTGCACCAACTTAGCTCCCCTGGTCTGCTGCATGTCTTATTGTCTCTCCTCTGTGTCTCTTTTTGTTGCGTCACCTTGCCGAGCCAGCTCTCTGCGTGGACCAGCCTGCCTTGACCAGGAGGCTCTGGGAATCAAACTACGGACCTCCTATATGGTAGATGGGAGCCCAATTGCTTGAGCCACATCTGTTTTCCTACATAATGTTCTTAACAATTTACTTACTTCTCCTTATGGAAGAATTATGGAAGGATTTTAAAAAACAATCTAATGGAGAGATTTTAAACACACATGATTTAACAATGAATCTGGCCTTCTTGGCTACCCAGCAGATGTATGCTGGAGTGACTAGTCAGGAAGCAGCACCTTCTCAGACTCCAGATGGTACTGTCCTAATGGAATCACAATGTGCAGTTTAAGGATCCCTGAGCCCGATCACCACCAGACTTGCTTGTCTCTCTCACAACAGGAATCCACATCCTTAAGTCTGCAATCTAAGCTACTTCCTTCCTTATCAAGGATTGCCCAATACTTTTGTTTTAAAAAACAGGACCTCAATATCTTCTTGTAGCAGAAATAACTCTTTCTTTAAGATACCAGCTGCTCTTCCATCTTTCAATTTCTCTAACCCACTTTAACAACTATTGGCTCAAACTTCCACTCAGATTTTCTCTGTGCTCTGTGCTACTACTCCTTCTCCTTCTTCTGTCCCCACCTCACTCCCGCCCCTAATACAGTGGATAACTTTTCTTAAGAGACTCCAAACTCCAACTCAGTCTTGACCTCTAAACTCTTTATTCCTGTTTACTGGCACATGGTAAACCCTTAATAAAAACTACTCACATTTCACTACTCCCAAGTATAGCAGTTCTGAAAGTAGGTCTAAAGGCCCCTGAGAATTCCTGAGACCCTTTCATGGGGTCTGTGAGGGCCTTTTGTTTTCAACTACAAATGTGCAAGGCCATGTCTTCTTCACATACTTTATACATTTCAACCAAAAGAGCACATTGCAAAGACTGACTAGAGAAGCAGATATCAGAATCCCGCTGTCTTCTATTAAGTAGACATAAAAGTGATTTGCAAAAAGGTAAAACAATGTTATGCATCTCACAAAATTTTGTTTTATAAAATATTATTTTTAAGGAAACAGGTTAACATGGACTTACATGGACATGGACTTACTGTTATTTTTAATAAGTTAACAAGCATTTAAAATTTTTTCAGTTCCAATTTCCAATATGGTACACATCAATAGCTTTAAACCATATAAATATAAGCTCTTTTGATTTTTTTAAAGTGAAAAGCAGTCCTGAAACCAAAAGATGTGAGAATCACTACACTAAGATATAAAAGATACTCAAATATTTGCAGAATAAACCAAATAATTCCCTACTTATTTATCCTCACCTAGCCTGAAATCTTCCACCAGGCTATCCCACACTTTAAGGAAACGAACACAAAAGTCTGTCCTCTAATTTTTCTAATTCAAGCTATTACTCTTCCAATAGTTGGAACTCTACTTTAGAATTTCTTTGTGATCTAAAGTTCATTTTCTTATTTTCCTCTCCATTTTATATTTCTCACTAAGATACATGTATTTATTCTTTTTAAAAAATCTAACTCCTAGTATAGTAGTGAATGAGACAAATAGAGTATCAAACTTTATGGGCCTTATATTCTAGAATGCATTTTGTATTAATCTTTTTATATGAAAGATACAATATGTTCTAAAGCTCATGCTTTATTTACGTATCTTTATTAGGAACTCTAAGCCCATTAAAAATGTTAAAATCAAAATGGAACACCCTCATAAATTGCAAGCATTGGAAAGAATCTTAAAGAATACATACAGTTGCATTCCATTCCAACCCTAATTTTAGAGATGGGCCTTAGTTTGTTATTGGTCACCCACGTTCAGTAGCAGAGCTACAGTGAGAACTCAATTCTCGCTGCTCAATGACCTGTATGTATATGTGTCTGTCTGTAAAACCAGGAGGGGATGGGGTGGGGCGATAAAAACATAGGGGCAATCATAAAGTATTAATCTCATATACAGGAAAAGAAGTATCTTTTCTTTTGAGAGATGTAGAATTAAAATCATAGCTTTCATTAAGATACGAACAGCATTCTAAAAGGACAAAAAAATGTGGAAATGCTACAGTCTCTGTCAGTGTCTTTCCTTGCCTGTTTCCCTCACCTTCTTTTAATAATTTTTAGACAGAGAGGGACATTGGAAGTTGAGAGAAATGGGAATACTAAACCATGAACACTTCCCATCAGTCCAGAGAACTCTATCACATTGCTGCAGAATTAATATCACAATTTACAAAGAGACAATATCAGCTTTTATAAATTCCAAATAGCTCTTCTTAGCATTCAGGAATATCAAAGTTATGAAAAAATAGTTTTTGCGTATTTTCGAACAACTAAAATGCTATGAAGGAAATATACTTTATAGGTAGTAACCAAATTTAAGCAAGAAAATGCTTAAAGCAGCACATTTTAGCCTCAACAATTACACTGGATGGTGCCATATTACTTTTTTGTAAAATAGTAATAAATAAGTAGTAACTTCAATTGCTGGTATGCTAGGAAGAAAGCATCTGAAGGTAAAGAATCCACACTTTCATGAGCATTCTTTAAAAGACTTCCAACTAAAATAAAGTCATTCTTCATCATTAAGCATTTCCATGAATCACCACTGGCACACTTGGCTTCTATTACGAAGATAAAACAGACACCCTGTAGACAAGCTCAGCTTGGCCTCTAATCCATCTTTCATGCACCAGTGCTAAATATTTATGGTCGGTTTCAAGTGATTCGAATGATAACAATAACCACTACTTCTTGCACAGTGTATTTCCTGAATACTCAAGAGATGGTGACTCAAAAGTGCTGGTCATCTTGATATGTGAGACTATTGTAACTGAGCAGAACCCCAATACTACCTTTTAAGACGGCACAAAATTTAAAATAAATGAGGAGGGAGGAAAAGGTTGCAGGCAAGGGACTAATATTTAAAGGGAACCTAATAACTACCAAGCACTTCCTTTAAAAAATTAGCATATATTAAATAAATATTTTAAGTATAAAGAAATTTTCATCTTTAAAGAATAGTCAATTTAGAAATCAAGAGATGTAAGGTAAAGTCTAACTCCTTAGTTGAATGATTAAGCCCTTTAATTTCTCAGAATTTGTGAGAAAGGATACTCCTTAAAAATAAGCTGGATGCTTGGGACTGGTTGGTATGGGAAAGGTGATGTTGTATATAAATTTCCACAATTTAAAAAAATAGCACTCAAATGACAATTAAATGAAATACATGATCCTGGATCGGATCTCCTAATAAACAGAGGAGAAAACGTCCAAGAGGATATTATTGGGACATATGAAAAAACTGGAATATAGACTGTAAGTTTTATATCAATGTTAAACTGCTTGAACTTGATAATGGTAAGGTGATTACTTAAGTGGATATCACTGTTCTCAGGTAATGCATGAAAGTATTAAGTGTTCAAGGAGCATAATTTACAGGAAGTGGATTTGGCTCAACAGATAGAGCATCTGCCTACCACATGGGAGGTCCAAGGTTCAAACCCAGGGCCTCCCGACTCATGTGGTAAGCTGGCCCATGTGCAGTGCTGATGCGTGCAAGGAGTGCCCTGCCATACAGGGGTGGCCCCCATGTAGGGAGAGCCACTCCATGAGAAAAAAAGTGTAGCCTGCCCAGGAGTGGGGATGGACACACGGAGAACTGATGCAACAAAAAGACACAGATTCCCAGTGCCGCTGACAAGAATACAAGCGGATACAGAAGAACACACAGAGCATGGACACAGAGAGCAGACAACGGGGTGGGGGTGGGGGAATTAATAAAAAATAAAAATAAATCTTTAAAAGAAAAGGAGTATAATGTATATACCTATTCTCAAATGTTTAAAAGATAGGTAGGTAAGTAGGTAGGTAGGTAGATAGGCAGGCAGATGATAGAGTTAGAATATGGCAAAATATTAAAATTGGTGGATATGAGTATGTTGGAGTTCTCTGTAAGGGTTTTGTATTGTTTTTGCCAATTGTTCTGTAAGTTTGGAATGATTTCAAAATAAAAAGTTTTAAAAATAATGAGCTCGTATAGGTGACAGCTTTCTGTAAACTGCCAGGCACCATCCAAAAGAAAACAGGTTATGATTATTCCTACTACTACAACTAGTATTACCATCACTGCTTCTTCACTGGAAAAAAGCATTTATGCATCAGTTAAGGAGCAAAGCAAAAGACTGACGTGAAGTAAAATGTAATGCCCCTTTATTCATAAAACCACTCTGAACATTCACAGCACTTGCTGCTACCTGAATATAAAATAAAAACGAGGGAATGGATGTGGCTCAAGCACCTGGGTCCTTGCCT